>NC_054707.1:47752716-47768402 GCF_016097555.1 Gigantopelta aegis | reverse complement strand
TAATATAGATTTTCTTATTTGACGCTCAGAGTGAAATTAACCAACTATTGTGATATGCTGAGATACACGAATGTAGAAAATGGGTACACGAATGTAGAAAATGATATGCCTGGTTCATTCGTATAGGTCTGATACATTGTAATTAAATTTTCAGTATTTTATATGTCAGTTTCCAAGTTGGTGTTGCGTTTTCATAGTGCATCACTATATCATCGGTTAGTTAGTGGTAATTGATGTGCCGCTTTCATCTTGCATGTTCAGTAACAAAGTTTGCCGACCCTTTGAATGCCAGACATAAGAGTTTCATGAAGGCTTTGCAAATATATTTCAAACATTTTTATTTTATTTGAAATGTTCAATTTACCGATTGAAATTTTCGGCTGTTAACTACGCCAATTATAATTTTATAATTACAAACTTTCCGAATTTATACGATTTACTGTATTCTGATTGGCTGACGTCACTAAAAAAACAAGCGTTATCCTTCCATAAACCTCATAAAAATACGTCATCACGGAAGACCAAGATCGATTGGAACTATTTTTAGCTGGATGACCCAGTTCGGTGATCGTTTTAAAAATAGAACAAGGAAGTGACCTGTTTTCTCGATTAAAAAATATAAGGAAAACTGGATGAGATATTCATGTTATAAATAAATAAAAATTACAATATATTTTTTATTTGTTTTTATTCTGTTAAAAAAAAACCCAAAACATCCAATAGTATGTATACATGTATTCCTACGCTTACTTACAGAACATGGCTGACGGTAAGAACGAAATAAATAATTTTTGAGTGTTTTAAGGTACACTTCTTGTACTGTTTGTAATTATAAGAATTGTTTCTCATTTTTTAGGAATTTATCGATGTATAAAAGTCACAAATGTAGTATAAAATCGCTACGTGATTTTATACCATTTGTGACTTTTATACATCGATAAATTCCTAAAAAATGAGAAACAATTCTTATATAACACTGCTTCGCTAAGACCTTAGTGTAAATGAAAATAGCGGTCCGGGGGATACAAAATAAAATATCCAGAGTCCTTTTGATCATGTATATTCGAGTGTGAATATAGACAGAGACAGACAGAAAAGAGAGAGAGAGAGAGAGAGAGAGAGAGAGAGAGAGAGAGAGAGAGAGAGAGAGAGAGAGAGAGAGAGAGAGAGAGAGAGAGAGAGAGACAGAGAGAGAGAGAGAGATATCTGTTTCTATTTAACGACGCACTCAACACATTTTATATATGGTTATATAGCGTCAGACATAGGTTAAGGATCATTTTGATAGCGAGAAAGGAAACCCGCCGCCGACACATAGGCTACTATTTTCGATTAGCAGCAAGGGATCTTTTATATGCACCATCCCATAGACAAGATAGCACATACTAACATACCACGGCCTTTGATACACCAGTTGTGGAGCACTGGAGAGAGAGAGAGAGAGAGAGAGAGAGAGAGAGAGAGAGAGAGAGAGAGAGAGAGAGAGAGAGAGAGAGAGAGAGAGATTTAACGACGCATCCCTAATGCTCAGCACATGGGATAATTTTCCCGATTAACAGCAAGGGGTATTTTATATTCACCATCCCGCAGACAGAATAGTAAATATCACGGCCATTACTACACCAGTTGTGGATCATTGGCTTCAAGGAGAAAGAGCTCAATTGGTCCACTAGGTGGAATTGATCTGATGACCCAATGCACCATGAGTGGACGCTCGTGCGCTGAGCTACGTCCCTCAACAAATGGATTAGACACATATTTTATCTTACTAGTTAGGTCTTCTGCAAAATCTCTGTACAACTGCTTTACAAAGAACTTTTAAAATAGTCAACTTTATTAGCAGGTGGTCGCTATATACAGATTGGAATAGATGCATTTGTATACGTAATGTATAATGTGAAATGCCCGTTTTAGATTAGTTGTTAAATAAAGGTGGCCATTATAGCAGATTCGTCCCAACATGTCAGTCATGTTCACACTAACATTACTTATATAGTGCTGAACATGGTACAAGAGTCATTTTATTCAACAATGCTTTTTTCAGTGTAATATTGATTTATTATCGTGTTTTCAGACCACTAAGTTGGTGCTAATAATGTAACATTTTAGGGTATGCTACAGTGGGGATTGAAGCTATGATCATGCCGAGCATACATTCAGTATTTGATTGACCAAAATATATGGAGAGAGAGAGAGAGAGAGAGAGAGAGAGAGAGGGGT
The DNA here is from genome assembly GCF_016097555.1 of Gigantopelta aegis. NCBI lineage: Eukaryota > Metazoa > Mollusca > Gastropoda > Neomphalida > Peltospiridae > Gigantopelta > Gigantopelta aegis. Next base: position 47,766,182 of record NC_054707.1, on the reverse strand, counting down.
GTTATTAGCACATGGGATATTCTTTCCGATTAGCACCATACCACGGGCTGGATAGCACATACCACGGCCTTTATTACGTCAGTTGTGGTGACTGGCTGTAACGAGAAATAGCTCAATGGGTCCACTAGGTGAGATCGATCTGACGACTCACCGTACCATGAGTGGACACTTCCTCAACAAATGGATTATGCACATATTTGTTACTTTCTAGGCATTCTCCTGTAAAATCTCTGTATTGCTGCTTTACAAAGGAACTTACAAAAAGTCAACTCTATTAGCATGCGGTCGTTATATACAATTAAAATAGATGCATAAAGTAGTGTGTGAAATGCCCTCTATAGAGGAGTGGTTGTTAAATAAAGATGTCCATGTAACAGGTTCAGCCGAACATGTCAGTCTTGTTCACACGAACATTACTTATATAGTGCTGAACATAGTACAAGAGTATTTTTGTTCAATGTAATATTGATTTATTATCGAGTTTTCAAACCACTAAGTTGGTGCTAATAATGTAGCACTTTAGGAGATGCTACAGTGGGGACTGAACCTGTGATCCTGCCGAGCAAGGGACACTATATTTGACCTAAGGGTATCGCCCCAAAACGACAAAAGAAGAAAAATCACAAAAACCGCCAATGTAAATTGTGACATTTGTGGTTGATGAGTTGCGACATTTGTGGTTGTGACATTTGTGGTTATCATGTTGCGACATTTGTGGTCGAGACCTTTGTGACATTTGTGGTCGATTTTGCGACATTTGTGGTCGATTACGACATTTGTGGGCGTTACATTACGACATTTGTGGTCATTGCGACATTTGTGGTCGTTACGACATTCGTGGGCACTACACACGTCACCAAAGGTCATTGCAGCAGTCTAAAAATGGATTTTTTTTAATGTAGCGGCTGATTGGTTGACACGTGTTTGGATATCAACAGATTCGTTGTCTAAAATTACTGAGATTGTTTGAAATGGGTTTGTATCAATGTTATTAATAAATGCTTCGAGTTTATTGGGAATCCAGCTACGTATCTTAACAGGTATTGTTTCTTCATCTATGCATTCGTTGTCTGCCTCGTGTCTGTTAGTATTATCTTTATTGTTGCAGGTTACAAAACTTAAAGGGACACGCCCTAGTTGTTAACCATTACGCCGTTGTTTTTCGCTATTAAACCCATTTTTTCACAAATAAAATTACACTTTACTTACATTTTATTATTTAGAATATACATTTCCATTCTCCTGAAGTGTTTTTTGGTAATCCTGGTAATCCTGATGTTTGTAATACCACGAAATGCATTGTTTGTATTTCTTAAAAACGCACGCGCCACTGAGAAAAAACTGTTCAGCAGACGAGGTCCAATCTATTTTTAGAGGGGATCTTCCCGTTTCAACGTCACAGATGTTGGTATACCACGTGGCCGTTATCATTTTGGTTCGGTTTGTTTTCTCGTGCACGGTTCGCGCAATCAACATCCGATTTGTTGTCGTTTGCTTGTCGTTCATTTGTGAGGTTTTTCTTCACAGTTCGTGCACATGTTCATTAACAATAAAGTTCAGACAAGTAAGTATCTCAATACAAAACGTTACAAACCCTTAAAACCAATAAGTCTTACGATATCGGGAGAGGACAGAACAGTTGGAACATGCCCAGGAGAGGTGAAAGGAACGCACCCCAAGTCTGTGTGCACTCTGGGAAATTTGTCGTGACATAGGCATTTCTGTGCTTCGAGCGACATCTACCGGTGACATCAGAATACTAACTTTCAACATTATTTCAAGTAATTGAGTCACGGGGATTCCCATGGTATTTATCGATATAAAACCTTCTTTTTTACTCTATTTTATAAAAACGTGATCTAAGTGTGTTACAGGTTTGTAGATTAACCAGAAATATAATTAATTTTCGCGGGCTGAAACTAGGTTGTGCGACTTTAATGCACAGTGGATATCAGAGAAAAGTGGGTCAAATTCACAGACTTCAAATTGTTTTACAATTTCAAAAATATGATGATAACCAAAACAAAAAGAAGAAAGAAATGTTTTATTTAACGACGCACTTAACACATTTTATTTACGGTTATATGGAGTCAGACATATGGTTAAGGACCACACAGATATTAAGAGAGAAACTCGCTGTCGCCACTTCATGGGCTACTCTTTTCGATTAGCAGCAAGGGTTCTTTTATATGCACTTTCTCACAGACAGGATAGTACATACCACGGCCTTTGATATACCAGTCGTGGTGTACTGGCTGGAACGAGAAATAGCCCAATGAGCCCACCGACGGGGATCGATCCCAGACCGACCGCGCATCGAGCGAACGCTTTACCACTGGGCTACGTCCCGCCCCTATGATAAGAACCAATAACAATCAATTAGGCTACAGTCTTTACTACACATGTAGTTACATCACCTACATATTTATCTTTTCCGCATCTTCCATTTAATATACATATATTATGTAATTTGCACAACTCTAGAAGTTTAAAGGTCCACGCTTATGGCACATTATTAATACACAGTACATAAAACAAATACATAAACATTACAGTATTAAAAATTAAAAACAAAAATACCATCCCAGTTATTAATAAAGTGACTTTTTGTAAAACGGCGTTCTGTCAATAGGTCAACATGCCGACAGCAGATAATGATTTTTTGAAAAACAGCTGATTCTTAACGGACGCTAGTTTGGACATTTTGGTCTTATCACAATTGTACATCGACTAATGGTACCTCGATTGGTGAGGAAGCACGTTAACCTAGTTACATGCCTACCTGTGAGAATCGGGACACAAGTTCAATTTCGACATTTGAAGGTGGGATATGAACATTTGACTGTAATAAAAATGTTTTCAGATCTGAACACATTTAAAACAAGCAGAATAAATAACATTGTTTTATTGATTAATATCACATAAAATAGGGATCTGAATTTATTGTTTTAGATAGATCGGTATGATGCAATGCAGGTATGAACACATACAAATAATAATACGATTTATCTTGCAACCTACATCCGTTACTACAGGTGTTGTTTATTAATCTTTCAAAGAGGCGCGATTATTTCATAACACTTTCTGTGGTGTCCTAATTACTGTGGAACTGCTGTCATTGTTTAAAAGGTGACCACTGGCAGACAGTAGAGGCAAAGTCAAACGTTCCCGCAGCCAAAATCAATCTCAGCAAACATAACCTACGCCAACGTAGTCAAAACTAGAGAGCAAAACCAAGTTAGCGAACTCAAAACCATAATAGAAAAACAAGTTCTGGAGATGTCAGAAATTAAAAACAACCTTAAAAAGCAAAATTAAATCTAAAATAAAACCAAAATCTCTATAACTTAACTACGGGACGGAATATGGGAGACAAGCCCCCCCCCCCCCCCCCCCCCCCCCATAGACAACAACAACCAAGGAAAAAAGGACCTTAGCGTTTTTCAGTGTAACGCTAAAGGCCTCCATTCAATGGGACATGGTGCTGAACTCATTCAACTAATTAGCACCAGTAACAACAAGCCAGACATCATTTGCTTACAGGAAACCTGGCTAGGAACCTCCAAAAATAAAACTAAGAAAAATAATAACAAAAATAATCTAACCAAACCATTCAAAATACCAGGATATACAAGCTACTTTAAAAATAGAGAAAACAATACTAGAGGTGGACTAGCCACACTAATAAAAAATAATATACCTCATTTAGAAATAAAATTCCAACCTAACAATAATAGTTTAGAAATCCTCGGCCTAAACATACAGTATGACACTAGGAGCATCGACGTCATCAACGTATACAGCCCGCCAGGACCAGAGCACAATAAATTAACTCTAAAAGACTATAACAAACTTACCAGCTCAAATAATAGTGTAATCATAGTAGGAGACTTTAACTGCCACAGTAGCTTATGGGGAAACCCCACCACAGATTCTCAAGGCGACATATTAGAAACCTTCATCAACAATAACAACTTAGTCTGCTTAAACGACGGTAACATCACCTTTATCTCTGATATCAATGGAAGCACTTCAGCCGTCGACCTAACAATCACCTCAAACAATATAGGAGCTAACTCAAGTTGGGAAGTCTTGGACCAGCTGCCCATACTAACTAAATATAATTGTAATGAAACTTTCATAGAAGAAGAAATATTTACACCTAAATTTAACTTCTCCAAAGCTAACTGGGCAGGATTCTCCAAAGAATGCCTAAACCTTCAAGTTAATATCGAACTAAATGTTAATGAACCTACTAACGAATTCACTAATAATATTCTAAAAATAGCAAATAAACATATACCAATAACTAAACCCTATAGGAAAAACCAACCAGTCAGTTGGTGGACTGAAGAGATCAAAAATAAATGTAATCTCAGAAATCGTATGAGGAAAATCTTTTAAAAAACTGGCAAACCAGAATATTACAATAAATACAAAATAGCTAAAAACGAAGTCAGCAAACTAATAATTACAGCTAAACAAAACAGTTGGCAAAAATTCTGTAGTGAAATAAATAATAGAACAACAGTTAGGGATATGTGGAAAAAAGTTAAAGCCATCCAAGGGCACCGCGCCATACCCACAGTCCTTCAAAAACATAAACCAGCTCTCTCTAACAAACAAAAAGCTAACCTACTCAGCAAAACCTTCAGCAAAAATAGCAGTAACGAAAACTTTCCTAAAGAATTTCTTGATCAATTAAAAAAACAAAAACATTACCCACTAATCAACCAACTGAAACCAAACAACCCAATAATGATAACCTGGAATTTAACCAACCAATAACCCTAACTGAATTTAAAACAGCACTCAAAGCTAAAAAAAAGTACTGCAACCGGACCTGATAAAATTAGTTATACTCTCTTAAAACATATGCCGGACTCAGGACTAGAGGTAGTGTTGTCGCTATTTAACAAAATCTGGAGAGAGGGATCCATGCCCGAAACGTGGAAACATGCTGAATGCTTTAGTCTCCCTAAAGCAGACAAGGATCACTCTCTGCCAGGTAGTTACAGACCGATAACGCTCACTTCACATCTATGTAAAACCTTAGAAACCATTATAAATAAACGTCTCAATAACTATTTACTAGAAAACAACCTTATAGCTAATACTCAAAGTGGATTTAGATCTAAACACTCCACCATTGATCAAATAGTTAGGCTACAAAATACAATTAATGACGCTCTCAGGAAATCCAACAAAGTTATCGCCATATTTATAGATATTGAAAAAGCCTTCGACATGGTCTGGAGATAAGGACTACTAACTAAACTTAATGATAAAGGGATAAAAGGCAATATGTTCAACTTCATCAATAATTTTATACATAACAGATCTATAGCAGTTAGAGTTAACGGTCAATACTCAGAAAAAACTGATATACTAAATGGAATACCACAAGGTTCGGTCCTCTCACCAACCTTATTCAACATATTTATAAATGATCTAACCACGGCACTTAATGTCAAAGAAAAACCAAACCAAGCCTCACCACTAAATACAGCACTATTTGCCGATGACTGCGCCATCTGGCGAACAGGTAGAGTAACCTCAACTGTCTGTAAAAAAATGCAACTCGATATGAACAGACGTAATCAATGGGCACTAACTTGGGGCATTAAACTATCTGAAACTAAAACCGTATTTATGATCTTTAGCAAAAAACATATACCAGAAGAAGTTCAGTTAACTTCCAATGGCAAACCAATACCTAGAGTCAAAGAATTTAAATTTCTATGAGTCATCTTTGACTCAAAATTAACATTTAGACCTCATATTCTAAACCTAATTAATAGATAAAAAAAACCCCACTAAATCTACTCAGGGCTATATCAGGCACGAGTTGGGGAGCGCAAACTGAGGCAATGCTCATGGTATACAAAGCCTGCATACTCTCCATACTGGATTATGGAGCACAAGCCTACAGCAGCGCCACCCCATACTTACTCCATAAATTAGACATAATTCAAAATCAAGCTCTTAGAATAATCGCTAGGGTACCAGCTACTACTAATAGACAAAGTTTAGAAACAGAATTTAACATTATGCCACTGGACCACCGCAGAAAACTTCAGCACATTAAGTACTATCTTAAAGTTCACTCATTTGACCATGAACACCCAGTGCAGGAAGTTACTCCAGTGGCTAAAAAAACAGGTGTAATCTTAAAATCTAACTTAAATTTAGGCAACTCCTTTGCTACTACAGCATATAATATAGAAACCGAAGTAGGAATAGACGATATACCAGTGGCAATGCACACCCTAAACCGACCAGTGTATTGCCACATACCTTACCTAATTAAAACAGCTACGGATAAAAACCCCTTCCCTCCTTTCAAAACAATCTTATATGAAGTCTGTGCCAACGAAAACTACCCGGAGCACACCCACATCTTTACAGATGGCTCCAAAAACCCAGATAATGGCAGGGTTGGTTATGCATTAGTAGAAGAGAAAATTACCTGGCACCCTAAATTAATCAAAATTGCTAGGCTGTCAGATAATCTTTCAGTTTATACAGCAGAACTGACAGCCATTTTAGAAGCACTAAAATGGATAAAAAACCACAAATATTCAAAAAGTGTAATCTTCTCCGATAGTCTCAGCTCTATCCAATCTATTCAATCTAATAGAACCACTAGACCAGATATAATCTCAGCCATCTACAGAGAACTAAACGAGCTAAACCAACTAAACCTAGATGTAACATTAGAATGAGTCCCAGCTCATGTAGGCATTATGGGTAACGAAATTGCAGATTATGGGGCAAAAAAGGCACTGGCCATCAACATTAAACATAAGCAAACTATTCCACTAGGCATTACTGAACTAATCTCAATAGCTAAAAAACATTACATTAATCTATGGCAGGAAAGCTGGGACCAAACAAAAAACTTCTGGCATTATAACATCAAACCTATTGTTAACTCAGTTAGACCTAAACATAAAAACTCTCTAAACGATAAAAAATAATTAAACTAAGGATAGGAAACTCAATGGCACTTAACAACTGTCTGTCTATTGTAAATAAAAGCTCACCTAACTGTCAATGTGGCACGCCAGAAGATATGAAACACTATCTCCTGGACTGCCCATTGCATAATAATCATAGAATGCAACTACTAAAAATACTTAACATTAACAACCCTGCCACCATAATACCTAATATCCTACTACAACCAGATAAAAAAAAACTAAAAACTAAATCTTTCACGCGCTCTACCAGTTCGTACAATCTACCAAACCTAAGTTATAACAACTGTCACCCCTTCAGCCACTGGGAACGGAATTGCCACCATGCCGCACTCGACCACGATTAGCATTCCAAACCAGTGGTAGAACACCAGACAGCGAGATATATAAATAAAAATAGGGAAAATATATACGGAAATATTAACCACCCAGCTAAAACAAAATAAACATATTGCCACCACCCACCCTCTGAAGAGATGTTGCCACCCTGTTGCACTCGACCTGATTAGCACTTCAAATCGGAGGGTGGCTCTAGTGGCAGATTAACCAGTTATAGCACTAAATCTATAATATTAAAATAAGCTCCCACATTTCAATGGGAGATTGTTGTGTTATATTTAATTAAAGGTATATGCTATAAATTAATAAATAAAAATACCTCACTAAGGGACCGTAACAAAAGTATATTGAAGCCAGAGAGACTAAGTCACTTAGTCTGGGGGGGGAGGGGGTTTACGATTTCAACATCTCCATTTAGTCTTTTTATCACTTTTGGCTTCACTTGCTTTGAACTTGAAAATCATCATACAAACACAACCCAAAAGGCTTCAAAACACTGGCCAAGGCATTTATTGTCGACCTACTGCCCATGCAAACCAGGATATCAAGGTGGCTAGGTATGTATTACAGTCAACTCTCGTTATAACGGCCATGTTGGTACCACACAGGTCTTGCCGTTGTAACGATCGTAAAGAGTTAGCTCTCTTAGTATGACAAGTGGTTTGGCAATCATGTGTAACACTAATAAATAATAAAGTAATGAAACAAACAAAACAAAAAACAAACAAACAATTGTTGTTATACATCTTGAGCGTGTTTAGGATGATTTTCTTTAATAAGAGTCACTTCTCTTTTTTCACTTATCGAAATTTGCGTGTGGCGTCGTGTCGCGGGTGGGTGTGATATTTTCTCCCAATAAACAGCGCATTAAAACATTTCACGATATATTGTAACTTCTAATTAACAAAAAGAGACTTGACAGGAACAACTCAACTCTGCATCAAGATATTAACAACAATACAAGTTGTTTAAAAAACCTCTACCTTGCACATCAAGCGCTGTGCGATCAGCCGTATACTAATCCGGTTGGTGCCAATCGTCTCTGGTCCGCATGCGGCCCGGTTTGGCTCAGTTTGGCAGCATATCAAAATGGGAATAAAAGTTACCGCTTTTTTAGAGCAAGGGTCTTGCAAATTAGCAGTTATACATTTGTTAGAAGATTTGTATGCCGTTATAAAGATCAAGAAATGCATTAAAACAACACGCTTGTTGTCGCAAATTACTGCCGGTACCGGAAAACATTGTTTCACTATGTGCATTCATGAATAAATACTGTTTGTATCTTTTATATTACTACTGTCTTCCTTTGGTCTTTTCCAAACCTTGTTCTGTAACGTCAATTTGGATGAAGCCAAAGTCAACTGCCCATTTAGTCTTTTTGAGGGGGGTGGGGGGTCAGAATCAAGACTAAGTGACTTAGTCTCTCTGGCTTCAATATACTTTTGTTACGGTCCCTAAGTGGTCAACCAGAGGACCAAACAGAGTCACTAAAAACTCTTAACCAAAACAGAACCCACTAATTTATGCCATCTCTTTTCCAGAACCATCAGCTGACCGACTAAAACCAACCAACGACCAGAAACTGTACATACAATGTAAATAAAATATTAAATGTTATTATGCACTTATATGTATGTATGGTAGTAGATACAACTTCTTCCACAGCAGACCAAGGTGAGTAATAGTCACTACAACAGATCAGACGACTGCCATTAAGAAAACAAGATACAAGTAAGATTAGCTAACCAATTATCTAAGTAACCAGATACTCCTAATTTCCTAGGGGGGGGGGGGCCTGGGTGGGACTGAGAGGCATACCTATCGATACTCGTGTGAATGTTGTGAATGAATTGTACCTACCACCAAAAATTATCATATGCAAAGCACTAGGCTTTTTTAAACTACACTCGTACTATAAGGGAAATCCCCTTCAAATTAGATAGCTAGAATAACTAATAACCCCCCACCTCCTTGCATTCACTATGCAATTCAAGGAGAGGGGGGATGGGTGGCTTTGATCAGCCGTTGGAAACTTAGAATAAGGACTCAATACAGTAGGAACAACCATAACATAAGATATAGGCAAACACAAACACAGCATGCACTCTCAACATACCATAGGGTGCATTGACTAATGATAACAATGCACCCGTCCATACATAAAACCAAAATAATGGTCCAGCACGTACTCCAATAAGGAGTCGGACAAAAGAAACCGGCTCCGAGTACACCACTGCACTGCACCCAGAAGGGACTGGACAAAAGAATACCAGCCCCTTCCCTCAAACCCAAAATAAAACTTTCCTTGGCGCTGGCAGGACCTTGGGCAAAAAGGACGAACCTACTCCACCTCCATGGCAACAGCATCCAACATTAAGCTCTCCATCAACGCCTCTACCTCGTCCAACATACACAATTGCTCGAGTCTCCCCTGGGTTGTCATGCCACGATCAGAAGAGATCAGGCCCTTTCTAAGGGCCCTATGCGCAACCTAGGGAGATACCCTACAGCACCAAGACGGTCATAATAAAGAGCCACTTTCGGAATACTAAAAGCAAAACCTATTGGCTCTCTTCACTATTCCAATTAGAACGACCATCAAAATTGCGCCAAATTTCCTTCATGTAAACGCGCACCTCTTCCTCTTTGACATAATCCTACGGGACCTTCAAAATTCCATGGCACCAAATACCCCCCGCCTGTCACCAACATTGGACTGCTGGTGCTCCCTTGCCAGTGCAGGCGTTCCCTCTCTACAACCCTCCCCCAACTTTTTCCTGTCCTGGACAGAGGGAACCGGCCAAGGCCGGTCCCTGTGACCAGGATAGGCGTGTGCTACAAGAGCTTGCTCTGAATGTGCACGTAAATCTCTTTCTCAATTCTCAATTCTCAAGACAGTAGAGGTATGATCTCATGCCGGTGTAGACAGTAAGGGCAAGATCGCGGGCTTGTGTAGACAGCTAATTACTACATGAACCGTTCATTTGTTCATGAATTTGCATCCGAAGTCCGGAATAGAAGGCATCCGGTGTCGACAGATTTTTTGTTTCCTAATAAATTAACGGTAGCTGAACGGGACTTTAAAACTGTGCCGGTTTACACATAATGCCGGTTTAGATAGATGCCGCTTTGGACAGAGTCCCCCCCTCCCTCCCTCTCTCTCCCTCCCTCCCTCCCCCCCCCCCCCCCCCCTCTCTCTCTCTCTCTCTCTCTCTCTCTCTCTCTCTCTCTCTCTCTCTCTCTCTCTCTCTCTCTCTCTCTCTCTCTCTCTCTCTCTCTGTGTGTGTGTACTGTGTGAGCACTGTGTGTGCGTGCGTGTGTGTATATATATGCAAAGGCAGGATTTTATACTGGGGTTGGGGGGACAACCCACTCTATGTATATACATGTGTATGTATGATTTTATAAAATTTAATATTTTAAAAAAATCTTTTGATGGGGGGATGAGGGTGGGGTCGTGTTCCCGTGGGCCCCCTCCCTACGCCACTGCAGGGACAGCGCGTGACCGTAACACTTTTCAAAGAGGCACTTTTGTGGGTTATATTTGTAGTATCTGTGAAAATGTCCTTCTCAATTGAATTTGAAAGAAGAGTCTAGCAACCTCGAGCCGTACCACTATATTTTACACTGCCGCCCCTGCTCTGGTACCCTCCCTACCTCCTGCTCCTCCCCTCCCCCTTCTGAGCTCCAGTTTAGCTCGTGCTCGTCGTGGTTTCTTGTTTGCTGTATCATGCGCAATCGTAGAACATGTGCCGGTGGGGATACAGACTTGGAACAGATGTTTTAAAAAAAATAGGTGTCATATTTATCGACCACTTTAAGTAATTGTCGTAATCCCCAGGGATGAAGTGGTCACTGCAGAACCTAACCCATCGTGATGGTCCTTTCTATTACGCACGGGTTCTGTTTAAGAACCACTTCATGCAAACCCTGTGATTGTGTAATAGTTCACCATATTTTCGCGTTTTAAAAAGTAACGTGTTCCACCTTCCCAGTGAAATGTCTGAAAGGCTGTGAATCACGCTTTCATGTTACGTGACTTAGCTCTTGGAGTCGACAGGCGTTTTGGCAAGAGATGGGGGAAACGTGACTTTTTATTGCGAATATATTAAAAACGGGTAATTTATAAAAATATTATTTTATTGACACTTATATATTGTGAAAGGTATATGTAAACAATAGTTAATTTAAGACCATGCCCATTTAACGTGCCATTATCCTTGCTTTCCCGGTCTCTGTCTAAACCGGCATTCTGTGTAAACTGGCAGTTTTAAAGTCCTGTTCAGCTACCGTTAATTTATTAGGAAAAAACTCTGTCTACACCGGATGCCTTCTATTCCAGACTTCGAATGCAAATTCAAGGACAAAAGAAAAGAACGGTTCATGTAGTAATTAGCACTTATCTCTACTGTCGACACCGGCACGCGATCATACCTCTTCTGTCTGCTAGTGGTCACCTTTTAAACAATGACGGCAGTTCCACAGTAATTAGGACACCACAGAAAGTGTTATGAAATAATCGTGCCTCTTTGAAGGCTTAGTAAACAACGAACCACACCTGTAGTAACGGGTGTAGGTAGCAGGATAAATCGGATTATTATTGTATGTGTTCATACCTGCATTGCATCATACCGATCTGTCTAAAACAACAAAACTATAAATTCAGACCCCTGTTTCATGTGATGTTAATCAATAAAATAATGTTATTTATTCTGCTTGTTGTTTTAAATGCGTTCTGATCTGAACACTATAAGTTGTAGAAGCATCACGAGGGGTATATGGCTTTTTATGTACCGTCTGTGTGTTCTAAAAGAGCACACAGAGGGTACATCAAAAGCCATATAACCCGAGAGATGCTTCTACAACGAATTTATCTTGCCGACATGTTAAACCATATAGCCAAATAATCAAAATAACGCCAGACAATAATTGTTAACAATTTATTAACGGAGCCGTACCACGCGGACGCGAACGAAACCACTTGCCAGTTACGAAAAATAGTTCCATCGATAAACGAGTTTTTAACTTCAAATGTTTGTAATACGAAATTGTCTGAAACAGATATTAATATACTTGATTGATTATCAATGTTATTTATAATCTAATTATTGCTTTAGCATTAACTGGGTTGGCTGGAAACTTGGAAATTACAGACGGGGTATAAGAGAATTTGGCTCCGCCCACAGGGGTATAAGGGATTTGTCCAACGGCAAACAACCAATGAGATTAAAGAATTTTACATGAAGGCGAGATAAATATTTTTATTACAGTCAAATGTTAATATTCCACTTTCAAAAGTCGGGACTGAAATTGTGTCCTGCTTCTCACAGGAAGGTAGGTAACTAGTTTAACGTGCTCATATACCACGTCCTCACCAATCGAGGTACCATTGGAGTAAATGTACAAATATGATAATACCAAAATATCCGAACTAGCGTCCGTTAATAATCAGCTGTGTTTTGAAAAATCATTATCTGCTGTCGGCATCTTGACCTACTAACAGAATGAGTGGAATCCGCCTCATGCTACGTCACAGGTCTGATGCGGATCAAATCGACTGAGCAGTGGGGGTTTTCCCAAGCGTTTTACAAAAAGTCACTTTATTAATAATTGGGATGGGGGGTTTTAAATACTGTAATGTATATACTGTGTATTAATAATGTGCCATAAGCCTAGACCTTTAAACAATCAAGCTTTGATATATCATTTAAGAAAGTTTCTATATCAACATTTTCAATATATATACTGGTTTAGTATCATCTTGCATTAAAATCACTCACTAAAAGCATGGGTTTTCCAGGTTCCACATTTTGAAAAACTGCATTTTCAATAGCATCAAAGGTATTTTCTTTAAAATAGGGAGAGCCAATTGGAGGGATATATACAACACCAGCAGTTATACTGTTTGTTTTACTTGTTATAATACTAAACCACGAGATATATTGTGAGGTATTGTTTTCATTTACTTTAATCAGGTGAGCCACTTCATTTCTAACACCAGCAGCAATGCCACCTGATGGTCTTTTACCTGTTCTATTGTTTAGATAAACTGTGTAACCTGGAATATGTCTGACGTATGATTATTTCGACGTTTAGTCGAGAGAAAGAGATATAAACAAAATATCTTTTATATATACACTTTCCCAT
>NC_054707.1:46959703-47025016 GCF_016097555.1 Gigantopelta aegis | reverse complement strand
TTTCAGATGAAGTCTTCATCCAGTCGATTTCTAACAGTGACAAAATCTCTCAAAATGATCCAAACGAATCTTCTTTCTTCTAACAATGACGAAATATCTCAAACGAATCTCCTAACAATGACGTAGTAGATGTGATTGAATAACAATCGTTTTAGGCGAGCGAATGACAATTAAACCGTATCTAGCCTTTTTATACTCTTTCGTGCCAGTCTAAGTAGGTCAGGGCCAGTAGGACGAGGTCACGGCACAAGGCCGTGACGTCATCAAGGTCAAGGTCACGGAAAGTAGGTCATGACTCTTATACAGGCCCGAGTACTACTCTCGTGGTCGTAATTCTCTAGTCTAGGACCGATTCCCGTTGGTAAGCCCACTGGGCTATTTCTCGTTACAGCCAGTGCTCCACAACTGGTGTAACAAAGGCCGTGGTATGTACTATCCTGTCCTTTGCTGCTAATCGAAAAGAGTAGCCCATGAAGTGGGGAAAGCGGGTTTCCTCTCTCATTATCTGTGTGATCCTTAACCACATGTCCGACGCCATATAACCGTACATAAAATGTGTTGTGTGCGTCGTTAAATAAAACATTTCCTTCTAATTCTCTAGTGGTATGCTCAACGCTTTTGACGGGTCACAGAATGAATGAATGAATGTTTTAACGACACCCCAGCACAAAAATACACCACGGCTATTGAGTGTCCAAATGGTAGCCTAAGTATATCAAAGTATTATTTATATATGCATGTATATATAATAATTTAAAACCACAGTGTAAGGAGCTGTGGGTGAAAAGTATAATATAATACATAAATAAGGTAAGTATATAAACTTTGTATAGAAGTCAAAGTGTTTCTAAAGCTTTACAATTCATTCTGGATGGATTTAAAAGATTCCAAAACAATTCTGTTGCCAAATATATCATTTTTCATTGGCATGAGATGATCACACCCCAGAAAAGGTGGCGCACAGTCAGTGTACACTGACACTGTTCACACGGAGGACGAGAGTCCTTTAAAATAAATGAAAGAAAGAACGGTTTTATTTAACAACGAACTCAACACATTTTATTTACGGTTATATTGTGTCAAACATATGGTTAAGGACCACACAGATAAGGAGAGAGGAAATCCAGATTTTGTTAAAGATATTTAACAGAACCATTAAGGTTGATTCAGGTAAGTGTTTTAAGAGTTCGTAGTGTATTTCATCTGGTCCTACTGAAGTATCACAGGCTCTACGTAGAGCGTCCTGCATCTCCTATAAAGAGAAGTGCCTGTTTATACTTCAGCATTTTCAGATGAAAAGTAAATAGGTCGCTTTTCAACTTTATTTCGGGTAGATGTACTGAAAGAAGAGGAGGAGTTATGAATGAATGAATGTTTAACGACACCCCAGCATGAAAAATACATCGGCTATTGGGTGTCAAACTATGGTAATGCAAATAAATAAAGTGATGATCAACATCAATATAAAAATTCAAGACTTAAAGAAAAACAGTGTAAAGAACTGTACAAAAACACAAATATCACAGAATTTTACGGACACTGAATTTTACTCAAAACTTCAATTTTGTGCTGTATTGGCCTTTCTCAAAAAGAATGTTACACCCCTGCACCACGATGAGGTTACAGCACACGCAGGGGAGGAGTTATGAGTGAAACTGTCTGCCAATGCAGACAAATGGCGAATTGTATTATCTTTTATTTATCGTATTTTACGTATTCTATTCCAGACTGATTTCACGTATGTTTAAGAATTCAATTACTCCAAGATGATTTCTTACTCTGATAGCCGTATGAGCCTTTGCCCGAGAAATGCGATAAGTATTCAGGTTATCCCCGGTAGGTTCTGGTTTGAACCTCTCGAGCGAGGGTCCTGTGTCGCTCTTTGCAAGTTTGATTGAACAATGGTTTATTGAAACGCTTCGGTATTGCCGATGTCTTAGGAATAGTTTTCTCTGCAATATCTTTCAACATGGATGTGAACAAAGACATACGATCGTCGGTACCAGACATGTCAGTTTGTTGCAGTAGAGTGCTGCATAGATGCCAAAATTGATCCCAGTTTGCCCCTGTCAACTTCCATCTCTGAGCCCTTTCAAGTGATGGAGGTCCAAAATTCTCAAAATAATTGGAAAGGGGTCACTGCCACAAGGGTCTGGATAAACGTTTCAGGAGAAATAAATACAAAGTGATGGACTACTATGTGTTACGTCCATGGATGTGGAAGAACCAATTGCAGGATGAAAGTACGTATGACTTTTATCATTAAATAATATAGTTTAGAATTAGGTTTCTAATTGTTTACCTCTATTATTTACGTCATCGCATCCCCACAACGTGTGGTGAGCATCAAAATATCCCATGATAACAAAGGGCGTGGGGAGCTGATCAAAAAGATAATCAATTAAAAATTTCTCGAGGGGGTAAATAAACTAAACATAGAGTAATAGTTTTATGAGCCGTCACCTTTACAGCCACAGCTTGTAAACTTGACTTTAATGTGATTTTACTCTGGGGAATGTTTTTATATACAATAATGGAAACGCCCCTAGACCGTCTGTTTTCAGTTTCTTGACATTTATGGTAGATATTAAATCCTCTGATGATAATATTGTCAGTATCCTTCAGGAATGTTTCCTGATTGATTGATTGATTGATTGATTGAATGTTTGTTTAACGACACCCCAGCACAAAAATACATATCGGCTATTGGGTGTCACAAATGGTAAGTATATGAACATATTATTTATATATAGTTATGTAAAACCACAGTGTAAGGAGCTGTGGCGGGAAAGTATAATACAATATATAAAATCGAGTTAAGTAAATTTTGTATTTAGTCAAAGTGTTTTAAAAAACTTTACAATTAACATTGATGGAATTTCAACGATTCCAAAACATTTTTGTTGCCAAATATATCATTTCTCGTCGGCTTGAGATGATCACACTCCACCAAAATGTGCCACACAGTCAATGTACACTGACAGTGTTCACACTGAGGAGGAGGGACCTTCTTTAAAATAAATGAATGCGTCAAACACGTATGGCCGATGCGGGCACGGCACAAGACCACCTCATCCTTCCTGCACCTCCTGTAGGATGACTGCCACTCTCCTAGGACTGCCTTGACAGAATGAAGCTTATTTGCAACCGCACCGTCCCAATCATCTTGCCAAGTCGAAAAGATATATTGGTTAATATGAAATTTAAAATCACTGTAGGCGACACCAACATGGACACGGGGCAAGTTCAAAGCAGACTTAGCAGCAACATTTGCCTTTTCGTTACCCTTAATGCCAACATGGCTGGGTACCCAACAAAATATAACATCTTTATTGGCAATTGATAAAAAGACACACTTTCGTATCACCATCCCAACTAAGGGATGCTCCAAATTCATGTACTGTAGAACTTGGAGACACGAAAGTGAGTCTGTAAAAATAATATACTTGGATGCACATGAATCCTTAATCTGTTCCAGAGCTTTAATGATTGCCCAAATTTCAGCAGTAAAGATTGATGCTGAATCAGGTAATCTCATGGAAATTATTGCGTTTGAGGGAAAAACTGTAGCACAAGCCACAGAATTCCCATCCCGTGATCCGTCTGTGTAAACAGGAATGTAATCACAGTACCTCTCTTGGATTTCCATGAAATGTTGTTTATAAATAACTGCATCTGTGCGATCTTTTTTTTAGATGCACAAGATCGAATACAATTTTTGGTGGTTTGATACACCAAGATGGCAAAATAAAATATGAAGGCGTTTCCAAAATGTCTGTTAAATCAATGTTGGAAACTGATAAAAACTGCTTAATGCGAAGACCAAATGTTCGAATCGCATTCGGTTTCGCATCAAATAACTTCATATATTTATTATCAAACACCGCATTATGCGCAGGATGTTTTGGCATTGCTTTAATCTTTGTAGCATACTGCAGAGAAAGCTTTGCACGTCTAGCACCCAAACTAGGTTCGTGTACATCGACGTACAAGCTCTCCACAGGAGATGTTTTGAAAGCACCAAGACAAAGCCTAAGTCCCTGGTTGTGTATAGGATCTAGCATTTGCAAGTAAGACTTACGTGCTGACCCATACACAATGCACCCATAATCAAGTTTAGACCGAACTAAAGATCTATAAAGTCGGAGCATAACCTTTCGATCTGCTCCCCATTCAGTCTTGCCAATAACTTTTAAGATATTGAGTGCCTTTAAGCCCTTCTTTTTCACATACTGTAAATGAGGAACAAAAGATAGCCTCCTGTCAAAAATAACCCCCAGAAATGGAACCGGAGTTTTGTCCAGAAACAGCTGAGGATCTAAATGGTGACCTCTTTTCTGGCAGATATGCATACAGACTGTTTTTGACTTTGAGAATCGAAATCCATTGTCAGTTGCCCATTGTTGAAGTTTATTCAAACAAAGCTGCAACTGACGTTCAATGATACTCATACTGGACGACCTGTAGCAAATCTGAAAATCGTCGACATATAACGAGCTATCAACGCCAGGTGTTAAACACTGGGTGATGCTGTTAATTTTTACAGAAAATAAAGTTACTGACAGAATGCTACCTTGAGGCACACCCATCTGTTGGAAGTGAGAATTGGATAACGTAGATCCCACTCTTACTTTGAAAGACCTATTCTGTAAGAAATTTGAGATAAAGCCAGGCATACGGCCTCTTAGGCCCATGCCATGGAGGTCTTTCAAAATCCCATACTTCCACGTGGTATCATAAGCTTTCTCGATGTCAAAAAAGACCGATACCAAATGCTGGTTATGGATAAAAGCATCCCTACAAAACGTTTCAAATCTAACAAGATGATCAACCGTGCTACGTCTAGTCCTGAAACCACATTGCATGTTAGTAAGCAATTTGTGGGACTCGAGATACCAGACAAGTCTACGGTTGATCATTCTTTCCATGGTTTTACAAATGCAACTTGTCAAAGCAATAGGGCGATAACTGGTAGGATTTGTTGGATCCTTACCAGGCTTAGGGATAGGAATGACAATGGCTTTTCTCCAATCAGAAGGAAAGTCACCCGAAATCCAGATTTTGTTAAAGATATTTAATAGAACCATTAAGGATGATTCAGGTAAGTGTTTTAAGAGTTGATAATGTATTTCATCTGGTCCTACCGAAGTATCATGGGCTCTACGTAGAGCGTCCTGCAACTCCTCCAAAGAGAAGTGCCTGTTGTATACTTCAGCATTTTCAGATGAAAAGTTAATAGGTTGCTTTTCAGCTTTATTTCTGACAGATGTAAAAGCATTTGTACTGAAAGAAGAAGAAGAGTTGAGAGAAATTAATGCATTGGCAATGTCACGATGAGACGTAACATAGACAAATGGCGAACTGTATTATTGGATTCTTTTCCCTTGATTTTACGTATCCTATTCCAGACAGATTTCACAGATGTTTGAGAAGTCAACTTGGAGACATAATTTCTCCAAGATGATTTCTTACTCTGTCTGATAGTTTTACGAGCCTTTGCCCGAGCAATGCGATAACTATTCAGGTTATCCCCGGTAGGTTTGCGTTTGAACCTCTCGAGGGTCCTGTTTCGCTCTTTGATTGCATCTTTGCATGTCTCATTGAACCATGGTTTATTGAAACGCTTCGGTACTGCCGAAGTCTTAGGAATAGTTTCCTCTGCAATATCTTTCAAGATGGAGGTGAACAAAGACATGGGATTATCGGCACCAGTCATGGCAGGTTGTTGCAGTCGAGTGCTGCATAGATGCCGAAATTGATCCTAGTTTGCCCCTGTCAACTTCCATCTCTGAACCTTTTCAAGTGATGGAGGCCCATCATTCTCCAAAATAATTGGAAAGTGGTCACTACCAGAAGGGTCTGGACAAACTTTCCAGGAGAAATCAAAACAAAGTGATGGACTACAAAAAGTTAAATCAATGGATGTGAAAGAACCACTTGCAGGATGAAAGTATTTATGACTTTTATCATTAAGTAATATTAAGTCATTTTTGAGAATTAAGTCTTCTAATTGTTTACCTCTAGTGTTTATGTCATCGCATCCCCACAAAGTATGGTGAGCATTAAAATCTCCCATAATAAAGGGAGTAGGGAGTTGATCAAGAAGACCTTGAAAGTCCCTAGTGTTAAAATTGTAATTGTTTCGAGGGGGTAAATAAACTGAACAGAGAGTAATAGTTTTATGAGCCGTGACATTTACAGCCACAACTTGTAAATTTGACTTCAGTAAGACTTCACTCTGGGGAATGTTTTCATTTACAATAATGGAAACTCCCCCAGACGATCTATTTTCAGTTTCTTGACATTTATGGTAGAGATTAAATCCTCTGATGTTAATACTGTCAGTATCCTTCAGGAAGGTTTCCTGAAGACACACTGCAAGAGGATTATAGTTTTGAATTAGAAGACTTAATTCATCAAAATTGGGCCTAAGCCCACGACAGTTCCACTGGATTACTTTATTTTCCATCGGCAGGGAGTATGGGCTTTATCTTTGGCTTTGCTGGTGGTCTTTGTGATCGGCAATGATCTGGGGATGAAATCTCCATATAATCATCACCGATATCAGCCAAAGTTTCATAAATATTGCTGATCGGGACCGAACGTAGTTCGATCTTTTTCAGCCTACCAGACAGTACTTCTGTAGCTTTCTTAGGAGATTTCTTTGTGTCACTGCCTGTCTTAGGGAGACTAGTGCTCGACCTATTTGGGGGATTCTTAGAATCCAATGACACTTGGGTTTCAATTTGTTTGTGCTGGAGAGTAAATTTTTCTTTTTGTGCTGCTTTCTGCACTTGTTTTTGTGCCTTCTCAATGTCAGACAGTTTTTTGTACTTGGCTTCGTCACAGTGCCAGGTGAGGTCTGTGTTGACCGCAACACTTTTAGTGGCGACTTTGGCAGCAGCTGCAGCTGCATATGACTTGTCAGCCACTGTCGGTGTTGCTGTCTCCACCAACCTCCTGACATCCGTGAAGGACAGTTTATTTTGTACCTTTACCTGTTGAACTCTTTTTTCCAGCTTCCACCGCGGACACTCTCGCGAGTATGCGCAGTGATTGCCCTTGCAGTTGAGACAAAGTATATCGTTCTTACATGTCTTGCTGTCATGATCAAACAGACCACAATGAGCACATGTAAGTTTTCCACGACATGTGTTCTGACCATGGCCAAACCTCTGGCATTTGAAGCAACGCAAGGGGTTTGGAATAAAGGGCTCAACAGGAATATTTAGGTAACCGGCTTTGACAGATTGAGGAAGGGTAGGGACGTTAAAGGTGAGGATACAAGTATTCGTCGGTAACAAATCATTGTTTCGACGAACCTTTATCCTCCTCACCGCAGTAACACCCTGAGAACTTAAATTTTCGCAGATTTCTTCTTCAGTAACACCTTCCAAATCTCTGCATCTGATCACTCCCTTTGACGAGTTGAGGGAGGTATGCGGAGTTACCTTAATCGGCACGTTACAAAAAACTGTTGACTTGAGGAGGCAAGTTGAATGCTTGTCGGTTGAACATTCAACCAACAGCCCATTTTTGATTGCCTTTTGAATTGCAAAAGGAGATAGTTTATTCAAGGTCCCATCATCAGTGGAGCTGATGACGAGAAACCTTGGCCAATGTTGTGAAGAAATCACTTTGGATTTCTTCACATTTGTTTTTGATTTCATGGACTCCTCGTCCGAAGACAAGAAGTCCGAAACTTCGGTGTGGACCCTTTTGAGGGTCCCATCTGAATTTGGAATTAATGGTTTAGCCATATTTAAATGAAGAAATGTTCATCACCCATGCCCCCACCCACCACCGAGTCCAACAAAGGGACATGGTGCTGCGGATAACCAGCAGACAGCCATGCCAGGGATACATGGTTGATATACTTGGGCAATAAACAAACAATAAATCACCCAATTGACCCTAGCCACCGCTTCAAGAGCAACACATACAAACGGTAAAGCAAACAATGTTTGTTCTTGGCTGTATAAACAAAACAGAGGTTGTTTTCTCTAGAGCATGGCGTGACCAGCCGATTGATCAGGTCGGGCCATTCCTGACCTCCTGTCTACATGAACTCCGGGCCAAAGTGGTGTATTGTCAATGGCAATATACTCGGTTGCAGACATTAACCATAACTCAACCACCAGGATCCCATCATCCACTTCCACGGGTCGCGCCTCACGGCAAACAAGGTGCCTCATACGAGGAGTTGTGCATTTATTGGCCATTCTATAAAAGAATGTTCACCCCTGCACCACGGTGAGGTTAATGCACACGCAGGGGAATGTTTCCTGAAGACACACTGCAAGAGGATAATACTTTTGAATTAGAAGACTTAATTGATTAAAATTGGGCCAAAGCGCACGTCAGTTCCACTAGATAACTTTATTTTCCATCGGGAGGAAGTATGGGTTTTATCTTTGATTTTGCTGGTGGTCTTTGTGATAGGCAATGATCTGGAGATGAAACCTCCACATCACCATTACTGATATCAGCCAAAGTTTCGTACATATTGCTGATCGGGACCGAACGTAGTTGGGTTTCCATTTCTTTTGAGCTGCTAAGTATTGTTTTCTGTTTTCTCGTATTTGGCTTCATCACAATGCCAGGTTAGGTCTGTGTTGACTGCAACATTTTTAGTGGCGACTTTGGCAGCTGCATATGATTTGTCAGCCATTGTTGGTATTGCTATCTCAACCAACTTTCTGGCATCCATGAAGGATAGTTTACTTTGTACCTTCACCTGTTGAACTCGTTTTTCCAGCTTCCACCGTGGACACTGTGGTTGCCGTTGCAGTTAAGACAAAGTACATCGTTTTTACAGGTCTTACTGTCATGGTCAAAAGGCAAGAAGACGAGAAGTCCGAAACTTCAGTGTGGACCGTTTTAAGGGTCCCATCCATCTGTGTTTGAAAACGTTTTGGTTGATCCATATTGGATTTAAAATGTTCCATCAACCATGCCCCACCACCGGGTCCAACAAGGGGACATGGTGCTGCTGATAACCCGCAGACAGCCACGCCAGGGATACATGGTTAATATACTTGGGCACTAAGAAAACAGTCACCCAATTGATCCTAACCACCGCTCCAAGAGCAACAAATATATATGGTGTATAAAACAATGTTTGCACGTGGCTAATAATGTAAACAATGTTTGCTCGTGGCTAATAATGTAAACAAAACAAAGGTTGTATGCTCTCGAGCTTGGCGTCACCAGCCGATTGATCAGGTCGGGCCTTCCTGACCACCCGTCTATTTGAACTCCGGGCCAAAGTGATGTATTGTCAGAAGTCATACCCGTAGGTATGCCCCAATTCAACCACCATCATCCAATTTCATATGTTTCACCGCACGGCAAACATATCGTGTATATATACTACGGTTGACAAACATTAATATCAGTCTGTAAATCAGTCTAAAATGAAACAACTGGGGAAAAAACTTACTTGTTCCTGGTGAAGTGTTAAATAAAACGAATACTCTGGACTGGACAACGTATGGCAAGGTCACGACAGGTCTGAACACTCGTCAATACACGGCCATTGGCCCCTCTGGTCAGGAACACAGACAGTCTCGCACCAAGATCATTATCACGGATTACTCTGAGCAAGGCCCTTACTACTCTGAGCAACAAGTAAAAAAAAAAAAAAAAAAAAAAAACTATAACAAAGAAACAAAGAGAGACAAAAAAATGGAGAGCTTTATAGTCTCAAGAATGACTATTTTGGATTATTATCCCCCAAACCAAACGGTTACCGTGTTATCAAATTCTTGTCACCAGTAACAGATCGCTATCATACAGTACATTCTCATAGAAGTATTTAGTTCGATGGTCATTAAATAACAATGGACAATCAGCCAACCTATTTCAGTCTTTTTATGTCTTTGAAGAACACTGTATCTGTTGAGACACAAGCAATAAGCTGCTCACGAATATAGCGTGTCAAAAGAAATGCCTGACAGAGACATGGGCACCCCCCCCCCCCCCCCCCCCTTCCTCAAATATTTAATCAACAAAGACTAATTTCAATACTGGGTTTTACGTGCAGCTCATCTACCCGTCTAGCGAATGTTTTTCCACTTCGTCTGGCTAAACGCAATCCTGCTGACACTTTTGAACCTAATCGGCGCGCTATTTGTTTTGGGGGTACTTTTAAAACGTTTAGTTTAAACTCATAAGAGTCTGTACTTTTAACGTCATGGCGACGCCATACAAATGGGCATGCGTGTGACATCATTATCGATCGAGTGTAGACTCAAGGGACCCGGCCCCGTGATTATATAATGTTTTGAATCTCAGAATCAATTAGAGTCTGGTCTCCAGTCTCAAACTTAAATCTAGACTACTTAGGGTCGACTTTACAGTTTCATTTCTATCTACTACAAAGATGCCAAAACGTACACCCGGTTAATTTTATTTTTGTTGTGTGCTCCGCCTCTACCCAGAAGACAGTCACAACTTTTGAAAAAAAGAGAAGAGGCCGATGTGACGAACATTATGAAGACGTTTTGTTACGACTTGTTCATGAGAATTACAAAATTATTTTTGGAGCCTTTAAAGGAACCGAGAAAGGGAAAAAATTGAATTAGTAAGTCCTAAGTCGACCTTATTGTTACTCAATAAAAACATGAGTTGTGTTACCGATGCATAATTTAATTTAAAGTAGCCTTTCACCTGGCGGATCCGGTGTGTGTGCCATTTTAAATGATTTTATACGATATACAACACTTAAAATAGCCTCAAAACATGTGTCTGGGCATCTTCATTAAAAAAAATCTCAATGTAGTATGGCCCTGGCCCTAAACCTCTCTACAGATCATGTTTTCTTTGTGAATTCAGCTCATTTGCCTTTGGCAAACTGTACCTTGCCAATTTTACCAAATCCTGGATCCGCCTTGATATAGTTTTTCAGAAGCGTGTGTGCAGGTACAGTACTCGAAATAGGAATTAAAGTATGGCCTACTGTTTTTAATAAATAGTGAAAAACGAATATGGCCTGCTAGAATGAATGAATCAATGTAGACACCCAATAGCCGATGTATTTTTCGAGCTGAGGTGTCGTTAAACATTCATTCATTCATTTGTTTAACGACACCCCAGTACAAAAATACACATCAACTATTGGGTGTCACAAAGGTAAATACATGGACATATTATTTACACTAATAATATTTTTTATATAATATGTAAAACCAGTAGAAAGAGCTGGGGGTCAGCGCTACATAAGTCAAAGTGGAGGATTTCTTCAAAATATATCGGAGTCATTTCTCAAAATGTGATCCTGAGGGTCGGTGATGAATAAATAAAAATGTAGGATTTCTTCAAAAATAGCAGTTATTTTCTCAAAAGGTGATCTTAGGGGTCAGGATTAAATAAGTTAGCGGAGGATTCTTACAAAAGTATTAAAGAGTCATTTCTCAAAAGGTGATCCTGAGCATCGGGGCTAAATAAGTAAAAAATATCGGTCATTATCTCAAAATGTGATCTTAGGGGTTAGGGATAAAAAGAAAAAAAAGAGAATAAGTTTTAAGGGAGTGGGTGGAGTAATGTCTCAACAATGAACGCATTTTATTATAGATCATGTATAGTCACAATACATCTGGTAGACATTAACAAAACCAGCAACAATACGTAGAATATCTTTATTTTATTTTTTAAAACACCAAGCTGGTTCAGGTGAGCTGCTTTCAAAATAACACTGCACACGACTTGATCTTTCCCGAAACCTGAAATATAAGTAATAAAAGTACTAAAGAAAAAATGCAGTATTTTTTTTCTTCATTTTATATGTTACTACTGTGACACCCTGGGAATCAGTACTTGGAGACATAGAGAGGATTCGATCCCTAGTTAATCGGATTGACCCACGTGACAGTTTTCCGCGAAATCGCGGGGAGCAGACGATGCCTCGTTCTCTTGGCAAATGATTATTCCCGTATACATTTATAGTAACGAGAGGGTGTCCAAAATAAAAGAGAAAAAAAGTGAGCCTTGTACAGTTTCTGAAAAGACAACTGACCTTTTTTATATGTGGTAACATGTATCAGTGTTTGTCGATATAATTAATGTGCGTAGTGCTGTTCATTTTGTGCTTACATATGTTATGCTTATGAACTTGGTCACTAGGTAACCCAAGACATTCAGAAGACAAAAAGAAGTACAGAGTTGTGATTAATTTTTTTACATTTGAGGGCGAGAAACGCCAGAGAATCCATGAATGTATATCGGTGAACACTTTACATCAATAGTCGGTTTACAATAAAACACTGTCAACTTTCCAAAAAGAACATCAAGTGATCAGCAACACTTATCCTATAAAATTTGCCCTATCTGGTTACCTTTGTCAGTGCGCTTGCCTGTTGACATGTTACTTCTTGTCACAACACTTGCAGCATTTACAGCAGCACTTGCAGCAACATTTACAACACTTACAGCAACAAGCTTCTGCGCCGGCAAACAGAGTCACTGAAACTAGAAACAAAACAATAATAACCGTAACATGTCAATTCAAATGGTATGAAGCCATAATCATCGCAATGGAATGAACTTATATAATTATGCAATCGGCTGAGGACACCACTAGAGCACTTTGATTTATTAATCATCTGCTATTGGATGTCAAACATCGGTAATTCTGAAAGTTTAAAGCTAGATTCATACTTGTCTACGACTAGTCGACTCGCCCAGTCCTGCTACTTTTCAAACCTAATCCTCATTTTTCAGACAATTTACTGTATGTTTCACACAGTTCATATTAAATTTTGGTGCACGTTTGTTCAACGCTTTTTAGTTTATCTAATAAAAAAAAATTCAGTGTCGCACGAGGTCGGCAATGAAAGTAATGATTGACTTTCAGAGATGAAACCACGGAATCTTTTATATGCGCTGTCAGGACCTTTGGTACACGTCGTGGTGTACTGGCTGGAACGAGAAAAGGTTAAATGTGCCGACTGACGGGGATCGATCTTTATCACTGGGCTACGTCTCACTCCTTGATTGAGGGTGCACTGGTCACTGAATATATCTTCCACCACTGGTATTTCAAACGCTGTTGCTCTGTGTAAAGATAACGTTTGTTTTGTTTAATGACACCACTAGAGAATATTCATTCGTTAATCATCGGCTATTGGATGTCAAACATATAACTTTGACATGTGGCAGTACAAAGCACTAGTAAATGAAATAATTATTCTCGAAAGCAGTAAATAGGGTTTTTTAATAACGGTCCTTGAAAACTGGTTTGTATTTAATAAATCAATTATGTAAGATGAGTATTACTTACTGAATGCAACAGCCAATATTTTAGTGAAATTCATGATTCTACCGCTGGATACAAGTCCTTACGAATGGCTCGGTATATGTGTTGTCAAGTTTGAGTATGCCACGATACACACTCCTAATGTTTATATACAAGACCAAAACATCAGGAAATAGCAAACTGAAGTGGTTAACATTTATTCTAGGTTTTTTTTGATCCCGGAAAAGCACGTGCTGCAAGCAGCATTATTTTCTTTCGGTTTCTGGTTGCAGTTTAAATATTATTAAATTCCCGCCTTTGATACACTATTCATAATGCGTGGCTGTGTGATGATTCTTTGATTTACTAGATTGTAGGCGGTACGCACGCTGTTTCCATGTTCCGGATCCCGCTGTACATCATTATAATCTTCCTAACTGCGGCTACAACACGTTAAGACGACGCTTCTCAAATGTACCTAAATACAGTAATGTTTGAGCTCAGTTAATATCTGAGTGAATGATAATATTGACAGCCAATAGCCGATCTCTATTTTTGTGCTGGGGTGTCGTTAAACATACATCCATCTGGAAATATCGCTGTTCCAAGATTCAAACGCCATGGTGTTCCATCCTCTTTGTAGGTTGTAGTTCTGTCTATTGAACTTTTCCATTAACGTATGTTAGGCATCAGTCAGAATTGGGTATTCACAGGTGATGTACTGGTTAAGTCATCTGCCTTAAGGCTGGTAGGTACAGAATTCGCACTCTGGTACCGGTTCTCATCCAGAGCGAGATTTAACCGGTCAGATAGCTGTGTCTTGGACATACGTATGAAACAAACTTAAATGAACAGGAACTTCAGATGGGCATCGCAATGTTACAAAAACCTGTTTTCCATCATGTCGATTTGGGAAAATAAAGTTTGTTTGTTTTTATGTTAAAAATTTGGTAATTCTGACATGTAGTCAACAGAGGAAACCCGCTACATTTTCCTAATGCAGTAAGGATGTTTTATATTCACTTTCCCACCGAGAGGAAAGCACATACCACGGCCTTTGACCAGTTGTGGTGCACTGATTGGAACGAAAAAGATAATGGATACATCGTGAATAATGACTCGTTTCGATGCATATTTCAGACTTAATCTTCAAGGATACCTCTACAAACATCGGCTACTGTGTGGAGAACACAGTAAGTGTGTGTAGGTGTGTGTGTGTGTGTGTGAGAGAGAGAGAGAGAGAGAGAGAGAGAGAGAGAGAGAGAGAGAGAGAGTATAATGTATTTAGTGTGCAACCCTTTGTAGTTTAATAGTGGTAGAGGCGTACTATTTGGTAAAGTGTGATTTAGTGTCACCCTAGTGTAGTTTATTAGTTTTAATGGGTGATGAAGTGGTAGAGAAGTAACTTTTCGTAGAGGATGATTTAGTACCACTCAACGTAGTTTATTAGTGTAGTCGTGGATGAAGAAATTACGAATGTTTAATCATGTATAATCTTGTTAAATAGTATTATTATATATCATTTAGTGAAATAACTTAAATTCTACCATGACTGGAAAATACTCGATTCTGATTGGCCAGTAACCTTAAATCCTAGGTGATTAATCATGGAGAACCCACCTAATATTTAATTAGGCCGCTTTACTCGCGTATGAATACGACGCGGTATTTACAAACATGTCAGCCTGGTTTGAAGACGAAATGTATGTAGAGTTGCTAAAAAAAGAAAAGAATGGAAGTAAGTACACAAACTGCAGTTTTAACAAGAAGAAATGGAAAAATAGCTGTATAATACTGTAGCCTAGTTATAGCAGACGATCGAATTTTGTTGGGGAGATTTATTAAATTTCAAACAAACGTGTTATTTATTCTTGTTTATGGATTTTGCTTTACATCTTTAATAAAATATACAAAATTAAATATTAGTTCCATGTTCTACGGTCGTATGTATTTATTTATTATGCTTTTATACTGTCAACAGGTGTTGACATCTCAACATTATCCACATAAAGTAGAACTATCCTGCCTATTCACTCATATTCCCTCCGCGTATTAAAGCTAGTTCTAACTTTGAATAAGTTTCAATCATGGTAGAATGGAGATAAACATAAAATCAGAGTAAGTTTATCGCCTAAATATCAGTGAAATAAAAGTGCTATCAGTCACTTCACCATTCACTCTAAAATGTATTATCGTCACAGTAGAAAGTGTTATTTTCACTATAAGAAAGCCGGAACTATTTTCACCCCTACCCCACCCACTTTTGAAACAGAGTTAACTCCCTTTTATTGTTTGTTTCAGGTATGAATGAATGAATGTTTAACAACACCCCAGCACACAAATACACATCGCCTATTGGGTGTCACAAATGGTAAGTATATGGAAATATTATTTATATATATTTATGTAAAACCACAGGGTAAGGAGCTGTGGGTGAAAAGTATAATGCAATACATAAAAAATCAAGGTAAGTACATTTTAAAACTTTGTATAGAAGTAAAAAATATTTTCAATATCGAATTTTAAAAATAATTTATAGAATATTTTAATTATAAAATGAAAATAACCATCAGTTTCTTTCCTAAACCTATTAAAATGGGCTGTGGATGCCCCACCCTCCTGTATGTTCCTCAAATCTTAGGCTCTGCTAGACAACAAAGCATCCTCTTTGTAAATCTTTTAGCATTGGACTGTGAGATCGCAAAGTTGCAAGAGTTTAGTGAATTAGGCCCAAAATCTTTTCAAATAATTTATATGTACACCATCCTCACCCCATGGGTTACACCCCCCCCCCCCCAACCTCCACATAAATTTTTAAAAAATTGGAAAATTCACACCCCTCTCCTAAAAAGGTTAGCTATGGCCCTCGATTTTTATTTGTGTAAATTATTCTGCAGAGAATGTGAACAACTACAGTGAATTAAATCCAGAACAGAAAAGCATCTCTATTGTTCTGTCAACAACAACAACAAAATTGCAACGAAAACCAACCAGCTGGATCACAAAGTGCTTCAAACATATATACGGCTTCAACATCAATGAATGAATGAATGAATGAATGTTTAACAACACCCCAGCACAAAAATACACATCGGCTATTGGGTGTCAGAAATTGTAAGTATATGAAAATATTATTTATATATATATTTATGTAAAACCACAGTGTAAGGTGAAAAGTATAATACAATACATAAAATCAAGGTAAGTACATTTTAAAACTTTGTATAGAAGTCAAAGTGTTTAAAAAACTTTACAATTAATTCTGGATGGAATTTAAAAGATTCCAAAACATTTTTGTTGCCAAATGTATCATTTCCCGTCGGCTTGAGATGATCACACTCCACCAAAATGTAGCGCACAGTCAGTGAACACGCTTGGCGTTGTAATCCTTAGTTTCATAGGGTGGAACTACATTCCAACTTGTTCACCACGACCGTGCCCAGTTCGTTTTGTTTAACCACACTACTAGAGCGCATTCATTTATTTATCATCACCATCTATTAGATGTGAAACATCTGGAAATTCTGCCATAGTCTTAGATTGAATCAATTAAGCATTGTTTCAATTAGTATCATGGGATCTTTTAGATGTACCATCCCACAAGTAAGATAGCACCTGCCACGACCTTTAAAGGGACATTCCTGAGTTTGCTGCATTGTAAGAGGTTTATGACTAATAACATATTTCTACGATTAAACTTACATATTAAATATATTTTCTTGTTTAGAATATCAGTGTCTGTATATTCAATACGTTTCTGGTCGTCTTAATTTTGTAGGAAGCCCAAATTGGATTTTGTCTTCAAATAAATTCATACGTACCAAAAAAAATATATTGTAGGAAATAAAATGAAATTTAACCTAGTACAAATATTAGAACGATCGGAAACAGGTTTAATATACAGCCACTAATATATTATGCAGAAAAATATATTTGATATGTAATTACAATCGTCAAAAATTCCCTTTAATCGATAACATCTTAAAAACATTGCACCAAACTCAGAAATGTCCCTTTAATATACCAGTCGTGGTGCCCTGGTTGGAGGTGTGTAACTTTATTTCTACGATGGCATCTCCTGCGTCGAACAAGGAAACAAACAAAAAGACCCTGGGACTCGTTTTACGAGGCGATCTTGGCGCTAAGATCACCGTACGTGTAAAAGAAAGGTATGCACTTAATAGAGACATTCCCGAGTTTGCTGCACTTTTTGAGATTTTATCGACTAACAAACTACTTAACGATTGTAATCAGATATCAAATACATTTTTTTGCATAATATATTAGTGGCTATATATTAAACGTGTTTCTGATCGTTCTAATGTTTGTACTAGGTTAAATTTCATTTTATTTCCTAAAATATATTTCTTACAAATATTAAGACGGCCAGAAACACATTAAATATACAGACACTGATATTCTAAACAAGAAAATATATTTAATATGTAAGTTTAATCGTAGAAGTATTTTATTAGTCGTCAATATCTTACAATGTAGCAAACTCAGGAATGTCCCTTTAAGGTCATCTTAGCGCTAAGATCCCACCGTAAACGGGGATCAGGAGTTGATGCCACATCAGCTTCATCATTTATGCAAGCTTTCAACAACAAAAATCCGCATATAAATTGTAGGAAATCATATCATGTGCAGGGATTTTTTCTACGATCCTGAGCGACAATATCATCTGATAATAGAAACTAATAGATGAGTAACGACACCCCAGCACGAAAAATGCATTGGCTATTTGGGTGTCAAACTATGGTAAAGGCAAAACATTAAGTGATGATATCATCAATATAAAAATTCAACAGTTAAAAATAAACAACTGTGCAATAAAAAACAAATATCACAGATAGGTCAACTTAAAATTGTAAATGAAAGTCAGTATCACGTTGAAATTGTATAAAAAGTTCTGGATGGAATCAAAAGGATTCCATCGCATTTCTTAAACCAAATATATCTTTTCTAGTTTCTCTGAGATGATTACACTCCACCAAAATGTGGCGTACCGTCAGAGTACACTGACAGTGCCTATCATCTGAGATTCTTGAAGACACGGCACAATATCAATAATCGTATCATATCGCAGGAAATACGCATCTTGTGACGACGGCTTACCTGTCGTTACTATCTAATGGTATGCTACACGTCTCATAATCAGAATGACCCTTAATATACCCGAGAACGACACCATTTTATCCTTCCTGCTTCGCCAGGACTGCAAATCTTCCGATTAAAAAGTACAGACGATAAAAATGAAAGAGCATTTAGTGCTCGGTTTTCGTTTATTTTAAATGCACCGAAAGTTAAAGTGTAGGAAACAAAAAACAAACTAAGTACCTCACAATGAATCCCGCCCACTTCATAATCACAAAGATGGAACATTAATGAAGAATTTTACAATAGGAAGTTTATGTACAAATTAAAAGTTTAATTTCCTCATCGATTTTTATATAAAATGACTGAAAATCAGTGAGGCAACATTGTTTGGCCAAGAAACAAGTTTGATCATTTACTCCTTATTGACAAGTGACAATCACAATGGATTTCGTCAAAATTGTAACTATTCTAATCTGTAAGTAGTTCTATAATATATATATATATATATATATATATATATATATTGTATTTAGTGGATAATTCTTGTATAAAACTTATTGAATTCAAAAGGCAATATATTCGAGGGAGCAGGGGTAAAAAATTAAATATCTAAAAAAAAATTGTTTTGTTTAAAACCTATGGAATGTCAAAGGCAATAACTGTATTCGAGAGGGGGCGGTTTACAAAATTAACTTTTAAAAAGATTTAAAAGTTTGTTTTGTTTAACGACACTAACTAGATTAATTAATCATCGGCTACTGGATTGATTGATTGATGATTGAATGTTTGTTTAACGACACCCCAGCACAAAAATACATATTGGCTATTGGGTGTCACAAATGGTAAGTATATGAACATATTTATATACACTCATGTAAAACCACAGTGTAAGGAGCTGTGGGGGGGAAGTATAATACAATATATAAAATCAAGTTAAGTATATCTTAAAATTTTGTATAGAAGTCAAAGTGTTTTAAAAACTTTACAATTAACATTGGATGGAATTTAAATGATTCCAAAACATTTCTGTTGCCAAATATATCATTTCTTGTCGGCTTGAGATGATCACACTCCACCAAAATGTGCCGCACAGTCAGTGTACACTGACAGTGTTCACACTGAGGAGGAGGGTCCTTCTTTAAAATAAATGAATGCGTCAAATATGTATGGCCGATGCGGGCACGGCATAAGACTACTTCATCCTTCCTGCATCGCCTGTAGGATGACTGCCACTCTCCCAGGACTGCCTTGACAGAATGAAGCTTATTCGCAACCGCACCGTCCCAATCATCTTGCCAAGTCGAAAAGATATATTGGTTAATATGAAATTTAAAATCACTGTAGGGGACACCAACATGGACACGGCGCAAGTTCAAAGCAGACTTGGCAGCAACATCTGCCTTTTCGTTACCCCTAATGCCAACATGGCTGGGTACCCAACACAGTATAACATCTTTATTGGCAATTGATAAAAAGACACACTTTCGTATCACCATCCCAACTAAGGGGTGCTCCAATTTCATGTACTGTAGAGCTTGAAGACAGAAAAGTGAGTCTGTAAAAATAATATACTTGGATGCATATGAATCCTTAATCTGTTCCAGGGCTTTAATGATTGCCCAAATTTCAGCAGTAAAGATTGATGCTGAATCGGGCAATCTCATGGAAATTATTGTGTCTGATGGAAACACTGTAGCACAAGCCACCGAATTCCCATCCCTGGATCCGTCTGTGAAAACAGGAATGTAATCACAGTACCGCTCTTGGATTTCCATGAAATGTTGTTTATAAATAACTGCATCTGTGCGATCTTTTTTTAGATGCACAAGATCGAATACAATTTTTGGTGGTTTGATACACCAAGGTGGCAAAATAAAATATGAAGGCGTTTCCAAAATGTCTGTTAAATCAATGTTGGAAACTGATAAAAACTGCTTAATGCGAAGACCAAATGTTCGAATCGCATTCGGTTTCGCATCAAATAACTTCATATATTTATTATCAAACACCGCATTGTGTGCAGGATGTTTTGGCATTGATTTAATCTTTGTAGCATACTGCAGAGAAAGCTTTGCACGTCTAGCACCCAAACTAGGTTCGTGTGCATCGACGTACAAGCTCTCCACAGGGTACTGGATGTCAAACATTTGGTGATTCTAACTCTGTAGTCATCAGAGAAAACCAGCTACATGTTTCCATTAGCATCAGTGAATATTTGTAGATAAACAAGTTATATTAAATACGTATTAATATCAAACTATTACTTGTGGATGTCTGTATTATGTTGCAAACCTACGTAAAGTTAAACTAGTAGACCGTAGTGGAAAACAAAATGTCTTCACTTTTTGCGGTTACTATTGCGCATATCAAAAGAAATGGGTAATTTATGATTCAAAAACAAATTAAAATAAATAATAATATAATGTACTTGGAGAGTATCGTTTTAACTTGTTCTCGAAAAGCGTACCGCGATATTGCAATACATAAAAAACCCTCGTAATCCCCCACCCCTAAATAGCGATTCCTGCTAAAAGTTGCTTAGTAGAAACTGTAAGGGAATGTCCTTTTATTTATGATGCCAGTAATGGAAGTCACAGGGATGCTCTGGAAAATTAATAATATATGGGACAGCATAGCAAAAAAGTCAAAATCAGTCAGGATCACAGACAACTGGTGCCATGTTTTCCGCATAGCTACGGGTTCCTCATTGTACAAAAAAACCGGTCTTGCTTGACCATATGATTTACTTTACCGAAACTTACTGTTTTTAAATATCGTCTGACGCATAATGATTTTAGTTGGAAATGAAAAGACACGGACTAAAATGCTAGGCTATTTAGAACTTTTAAAATCATATTAGACAATTAATGTCCTCCCATCAGAAATGGATCAGTTTTGGCTGATGCCATTATTACGGTTGGAACAAAAGACGGTCGGGAGTATGAACCATCAAACCTACCAGAAATGATTGGATCTGCTGAAAGACAATTGCGTTGTTTAACATATCGCTACTCGGTAATAAGTTTCGAAGTTTTCCATACATGCGTATGCTTAACATCAAAACAAAATTAATTTTGTGATCAATGTAAAAGGAATAAAAAAAAAATGATTCGATCGGATGTCAAAAAACATTACCCAACATTGCGATTCAACAACACTTTATACTCTGGAATACGAGGTTCAACCGGACATGACAGTTAAGTGGGGTGTTCATAAAACCGACGAAGAACTGAAAATCGATTACGGAGTATCACGGACGCCTTACAAAAACCAGAACAGGTGCAAATAACAAGACACGCGACCTTGTGACCCCACGGATGTATGGCGGTCATTCAAATCCAGATCGCTGTTCCGTGACTATATTATTGCTATATAACTGCAAAAGGAATATCGTAGATTCGATTACCGATTTTACATTGAGAAAACAAAATTCCCACATTCGTAGGAGTAAATAAACCTAATGCAATAATGAAAATGTTTTTTTTTTTTTTTTTACACCGACATTTTGTCCTACATCGTTACTAAAAATACAACAAGGAGAACGATGCAAGTAAACAGTGTACGCGGTTTTGTTACCGCAATATCCGTGTTTAGGTCAAAGCAACGACGAATACAGTTCATTTTCAGTATTTCTATGGAATTATACGAGTTCTATAAGCATTTCTGACAATGATATCAAATATGTTTTTCACTTTGTGTTGACAAATCAGGCACATTGATTTCCTGACCATGTTTATTATTATTATTATTATTTTTACTTTTATTTTTATTTTTTTTTCAAGATTTTATTTTTGGTATGTTGTTGATCTTTCAGAGCTGTTTACTTTCAAATCTGTGTTTTGTTTTATGAATTCGGTTGAATACTGGTTTGTTCTCCACATCTTCATACATTTGTTTCAAATTCTGACCATAGTGTTCATTTCTGTCTTCTTGGAGATTTTTTCTTCTCCTTTTTTTTTTTTGGTTTGTTATCCCAGAAAGTTTTGTAAAATCACGTCATTTTCCAAATATATAACAAAATGTGGTCGTTTAGTAATTATTAATGTTGTTGTTTGATGACAAAGTCGCAATTACGGGTCTTCGCGGTTATTTGACGGACTAGCGGTTCAGAAATAATTATTCAGAGAAAATATTAAAATATTCTATGTCACTATTACTATTTAAGAAATAATATAGAATTTTTATGTGTTTACCATTTCTAGCCAGTTGAAGCTGCGAAAATAGCACAATTTTATTTCCATGGACTTCACATATGAACGATTTTCAGCCTATTGCTATATTAATTAGGTTGTAAACGGACTATTGTTTAGATAATTTAGGATATTATTTTAATATGATAGTGTATAGTAGTTATTAGAAAAAACGTGGTTTCTTTAAATATTAGTTTGTTGTATTTATTAATTACTAATTTCCGGCATTTACGACTTAGTGCTATTTTTAACGTGACCTTTATTACCTTATATGGAATATTCCTATTTTTATCAGACCTTTTTGCCAAAATAAGGGGTTGGTACGGGTATAAAAAGCGCGACGTCATGACGATTAGCGTTCAATTTCTCGGACCATACAGATTGCAAAGAAATAAAAACTAGAGCTCCAAAGGTAACAAAAAATAAAGAAATACAGAAATATTATCACACAGATACAGCACATACACACAGAACAGGTAAAGAAAAAGTATTTAAAGATTACAGATTTTCACAGCGTTAGGTTCACGTTAAAGTTACGTCCCTCTCCTTGACGTAGTGACGGTTGACGAACTGAGTGACGGGGTAGGATAAAACTTAGAATTGTGTAAATAAGTATAAATAAATGAACTATATAAGGTATTAGAAAGTTTATTAATGAAATCATAATTTAATTCTAAATACTAAATTGATGTATTTTGTGTAGTTAATATATTTTGACTATTATACTGCTGTTAATATTAGTTATTATTTACAAGAATACAACTCTACCTGACTTTGTTCTTCTTACATTTAATTACTTCATATTACAGGACATTTACTGTCACTTTATTTATCTTACACCTTGTGTGCCTCCCCCATCTACCAATTTGAGAATACATTTATTAAATTATTTTCTGTTGACAACCTGTGTTGTGAATTAGGCCACTGTAAGTAAATACATTAAAGATATATAGTACAGGAAAGAAATATAGATTAGTGTAGAGAGGTAAAGTGCAGGAAAGATATATAGATTACAGATTAAAGAGATATAGGACAGGAAAGAAATACAGATTAGAGAAGAGAAGTAATGTATAGAAAAGAGATACAGATTAAAGATACATAGTACAGGAAAGAGACAAATAATACAGAATAAAGAGAGTACAAATATTGGAGAAAGAGTTTATAAATAGAGAATAATACACGAGTGACCGTTAGATACCATTTATCTCACGAGTTGTTTTAAAATGTATCTAACGAGCGAAAGCGTTTTTAAACAACGAGTTGTGAAATAAATGGTATCTAACGGACACGAATGTATTATTCTATTTCTTACATATCCGCAAATACCAGGTTTTAACATCTTTTTGGACTAAGTTATTTACAGCCGTTGCATTTGTAGCGAACTTACACGTCATAGACACATGATTGTCAGGTTAACTATACGTCACAATGTAATCTATTTCCACCGTGTTGCTTTTCATTGGCTGCTTGGCACTGGTGACCTGGTCATCACCTAGGAGCAGCCAGTCGTATGTCATGAAATTGTTAATACACATTCGTGTGTTAACAACCCATGTGTTACCAAAAATAATGCATGGTGTTCTCACCAACGGGTGTGTAAGAAGTTACAGTGGCCACCGCTCGACACGAATCACACAACACCAGGTATATCACTACAATATATATATATATATATATATATATATATATATATATATATATATATATATTTGTGAAAGAAATATATATATATTTGTGAAAGAAGTAACTATTTATGAATGGTGTTTTTTTTTGTCCATAGTTTCAGCATCTTTGATAGCTGGTGCTAAAGCACACTGCCATGATAAAAAAAAGTAGAAGGCCATGGTTACCCAATTGACGGGGGTATAAGAGGAATATAGTAAGTAAAGATTTTCAATTTGTTGAAATTATTATTTATGTATATTATTAATGTGTGCCATCACAGCTGTATATATTCCTTTGAGCTCTATCATCTTCAAGTTCGGGTTGTCTAAGCTAGTTTTCGGGTGCCATTCTGGTACGGATCTCCTAGGGAAGTGGCTATCCTGATCAATGAGCACCCGATGGTAGATGATGGAAGTAATCACTTTACAAACCCCTGCGCGTAAAAGTCAGTATCT
The DNA here is from genome assembly GCF_016097555.1 of Gigantopelta aegis. NCBI lineage: Eukaryota > Metazoa > Mollusca > Gastropoda > Neomphalida > Peltospiridae > Gigantopelta > Gigantopelta aegis. Next base: position 47,000,372 of record NC_054707.1, on the reverse strand, counting down.
ATCTGTGATATTTGTATTTTTGCATAGTTCTTAACAGTTTTTATTTCAATCTTGAATTCTTATATTGATGTTGATCATCACTTTATTTGTTTCCATTACCATAGTTTGACACCCAATAGCCGATGTATTTTTCGTGCTGGGGTGTCGTTAAACATTCATTCATTCACTTTACCAACCGTCTTTTCCACCGCCTTGTGCACAGCGGTTTTGTCATTAAGATGATGTATTATTACCGACTTTCTGGTGTTTGAACATGGTTCTTCACCGTTTTACATACTTATTTATAACTTATTTGCCGATGTATTTTTTGTGCTGGGGTGTCGTTAAACATTCATTTGTAATGCAAATAACTTATTTTTAATTAAATAATATTCATATACTTGAAATTACAAATGACACTGTACAATATTATTTAGTAGCATTGTTAAAGCTACAATTTCGCCCTCCATCGCATCATACATTTGTTATACAGAAGTAAATTCGTGTGCATAGTTATATAATTAAAGGAATTGGGCCGATTCGGCTCCTGTAAATGAAACGTTATTAACTGTATACACTATGAACACAATCATTTTCAAATTTTAACATTCTATTTCAGGAAATGGAAAAAAAAACTACCTAACGCAACAGAAAATAAATGTGACGAAATTTCAAGAAGTCATTCGTAAATTTTGTATTTTGGAATAAATTGGTACCAAGTAAAACAAAATATTCTTTTGTTTTCAAAGGTACATATTGGGGTTTTTCACAACTCCATTACGGATGTATTGTAGATGCCTTGATTCTATTCACAACCAGGGACTTGGGCTTTGCATTGGTACACGAGCCCATAGGTACTTGATGACAGGATAATAAACCATTTCCCAATGACACTAGTACATTATACGGTGGTTGCTGCATTGAGTTAGTCACTGTGATTGAAAGCCCAATGTCCGACAAACATTCAGTACTATTTTTGTTTTGTTTTATTCCAGTACCAAAGTCGCTACACCTGTTCGGTACTTTTGGCTTCTTCTGTTTACTTTTTGGTGTTTTGTACGATCTTTTTCCGGCGTTATTTATTTAATTTTTTATTGGTCGACCTGAAAGGTTAAACTTTATTTCCGTCCGAGATGGTCGGAGTTGCAAACCTTGTTCTTTTTATGGTCCTGATGAAGTGTTTTTAATACCTGATTATATCAACGTCATAAGGTATTTTTCAAGAAGCACATCCGTTTGCAAGAAACTTGTATGCAGACATTTACAATTATGAGAAACTTAAAGATGTAGCTGAAGAATGTTTATCCTTCAAGGCACAAGATGAAGGTGATTATCATTTTCTTAATAAAATGTCTGCTCCTAAAAACTTAGGTTTAAAAGAAGTCTTTTAAACTTTTACTGTTAGTTAACCTTTCTACCTTTCTGACACACTTGTTAATGGTTTACAAGGAACAGTTTCAAATATAGAAAATGATTCTGTGGATTTCATTGTTAATAACCAATAAATAAGCTTTAAAATATATAAACTTACATTACCACATATGACCCAGTGTCAAAAATGACTTGCAAAACGAGTCCAAGTGCCCTTGAGACTCGGTTATGTGATCACCATTCACAAGAGTCAGGGGATGACTTTGGAAAGCGTAGTTGTACACTGTGAAGACATTTGCAATCCTGGCCAATTGGGTGTAACTGTTGGTCGTGTGACCAATGTTGAAGGATTGCAAATAATACATTTCAGAAAGGAACACTGTGTGCAGCATCCTAATAAAATTTATGTATTTGATAACGAAATGTCTGCTGGTCAAGTATCAAAGAAAGAAATGTTTTATTTAACGACGCACTCAACACATTTTAGTTACAGTTATATGGCGTCAGACATATGGTTAAGGACCTCACAGATTTTGAGAGGAAACCTGCTGTCGCCGCTACATGGGCTACTCTTTCCGATTAGCAGCAAGGGATCTTTTATTTGCGCTTGCCACAGGCAGGATAGCACAAACCATGGCCTTTGTTGAACCAGTTATGGATCACTGGTCGGTGCAAGTGGCTTACACTTACCCATTGAGCCTTGCAGAGCATTCACTCGTGGTTTGGAGTCGGTATCTGGATTAAAAATCCCATGCCTCGACTGGGATCCAAACCCAGTACATACCAGCCTGTAGACCGATGGCCTAACCACAGAGGCCGGTGGTCAAGTATCAGATGATCCGTCTTGTTGTCAACATATAATCTTTCATAAACATAATCCTCTTGACTGCTTCACTGCAGATGTCACACATAATAATGACAACAATGACAATACATATTATGTCATAAATGATTTTGAAAAATATTCATCAGATGAAGAAGACAATATTATATATTAGAGTGCGTTGCTTACATGTTTCATGATGAAAGACCAAATGTAGTTGCAAATAACACAATTGCTCAAGACATAAAACTAGTAGTAAATGAAACAATGAATGAGTACTGTAATACTTCTTTTGAAACACATGCAATTGCATTTCATACGTTCATGCTATCGAAATTTTCTGAAATGGTATAACAAGCAATGGTTATCTGTGACATATTTGGGCAATTCAGTTTTCCCTGATGCATCATTAAAGTGCAGTACTAAACACGTTAAAGAACTTTATACCGAGTTCAATAATTATCTGAGCAGCACAGAATTTTTGGAAAGCAAGCCAATATTCATATATCTGAACACTGAAAATGCTGACATTGCATTTGAACATCAATTCTTAACACGTTTTATTTGAAATGCAAAAGGTATTTTTTTACAATTTGTCTCACCAAGTTCACTGTCCTTAACCTGAACCAATTAGGAATCTCACAGAACATTGTCCTGCACCAGGAAAAGGCAAAAGCAGGTACATTGGTGGATATGCAGTTGCCAAAGTTAAATACAGCATCTGCAAATCTTTACAAAACTATCTATTTGATGAAATGAAACAAGAAATAATTTCAAATCTTAAGGGAGACCTTAAGTTGTTAGACAGTATATGTGTGAGACAATCAGTTATTATAGAAATCACTACTGATCCTGAAAGTTTGCTTGAAACAAAGCTAAAGCAAAATATTAGAGAAAGTCTAACAAAGATAACAGACCCCATGTTTTAATTTTTCTTACTTCTAGATACAAAATGTAGAGACTTCCTAACACCATCCAATATCTGAATGTTGAGAAAATCTGTTTGCATTATTGTTTAATAATGTCATGACTAACAAAGAACTGCTCTCTTACTGGTTGAAATTGTTCAATTGTGATAATGTTATGTACACTTCAAGTTTCAGTCACTCGAATAGTGCGGAAGAAATTGCATCAGATATTTGCACTGAAGTAATGAAATTTACAGAAACAGTGCTGTCACTAAGACATAAAGTGTAACAAACATTTTTGAAAGTTGTCATCAGCCAATTTCGAAGAGACTTTTTGTCTTAAAACGATTTCAAAAGAGCAAAACGCTCAAAAAGAAAGTTATGGCAAAACAATCTAGGTGTAACAAAACATTGGACTTCCAAGTTCATACTTGATGATAGATCTGAATAAAAAAAAAAAAATGCCAGTCATTACAGGTTGGAAGTCAGAGGTTGCACAAAACAGACACTTCTATTTACCACATGTGCATCACAATCTAATCCAATATTTGCTGGCAATCAGGAACCACTGCCATCAACATCTCGGCAAGATTCCAAAAATTTGAAGAAAAGACATTTTAACACACAATTTCCAAACCAACATCACCCATAAAAGCAAAAGGTAAAAGGAGAAAAATCAGTAGTAAGTCAAATAGCCTTAGTATATGTACTTCTTGTGATCTTCTGTATGTACAAAGTGATGACTGGATATGTTGTGATGTCTGCCTGTCGTGGTTTCACAGATGCTGTCCTGGTTTAGTCGATGATGACGTGTGCAGTCACTATAGTGAACACAATAAAATTCAGTATCCGTAAAATTATGTGATATTTGTGTTTTTGCACAGTTCTTTACACTGTTTTTGTTTAAACCTTGAATTTTATATTGATGTTGATCATCACTTTATTTATTTTGCATTACCATAGTTTGACACCCAATAGCCGATGTATTTTTCGTGCTGGGGTGTCGTTAAACATTCATTCATTCTTTCATTCTGTACACGTTTTAAACATTGGTATTTTTTATACCAAAGTTGACTCTTCTAAACTGTTGATGATTAACAAAAAGTTAAGCACATATTTCATTTGTATATTACAAATAGTTGTGATAAATGAACATGCATGTAATATCTAATATTATTGTACCTTTGGTACTCAGCTGTATGATAATAAAAAAACCCCAACTAACACTCACTAACTATTTTATAGGTAAGCGAAATGGCCAGTTGGTTTACCAATAAGTGCATAAACCAGTCTACCGGATGTCTTTCTTCTAAGTCTGAATGAACTCAAGCTACACAGACCATCTGCTATTACATCTCTGAGTGAAAAGACAACACCCATGTCACTTGGGTTTTATATGGATGTGGTATATTTATAAAGGCTATATAACTTTAAAATGCAACAAGCAACCTGTTAATGACAATTATTGTGGTGAATGATTACTGAAAAAATATTAATCATTTAGTATTCATGTAAGCTATATGTATATCTTTAAGCAAGACATTACTAACTTAAAATTAATTTCTTACATTCTAACTTGACTGTAACTGTAACGCTGAAAGTAACTTACAATAAATTATATTTGAAAATGAGACGCATTATTTATGGCACGGATTCGAGAGGTAATCGTCTTAAAACATATCTATTAAAAACTGACATCGACTTTGATTTTTCCTATGACACTCACGTCATAACGGGGAGAGTGGAGGTCACAGGAAAAGCAATTCACGAAAAAGTCGAAGAAATCAACCGCATGGAATATTTTCCTTCTATTTTCATTTTCTTGCTGCAGGCATTTGTAACCTTACTGAAAAAATTGTCAACTCGGATGGAATACATATTGAATATAGGTGCATTACTTGAACAATTTCATGATTTCGTAGAAATATATTTTTTAAATGTTTCACTGATAAAATTTGCAGAATTTAATGTTACTAGAGAAAAACTTGTTTCCAGTTCGATCAGTGTTGAACTTTTGCAACATCAGCAGAAGATTTTAGAATCTGATATCCGTACTATAAATTCTGAATTAAGTGACATAGGGGCCTATGCCTGTCTTCAAATCAAAGAACGGTCAGATGGGACAGAGATCTCATAAAGTTTCCAACAAAAACTAAAGGGAAACAAAAAAAAAACTATTTGTTTTTACATATGATGGGGTTCATCCAAATAAAAATTTAGTAAACAAGTGGTATTACTTTTTGTGTAGATCTGTAGGTTTGGATATAAACGATGTAATTGATAAACAAATCATACATGTTTTGCATCCAGTTCCGTATGTGGAATGTTTATATGCAATAAAGTTTTTATCTTTTATCTTTACAAGAAGATCATAGTGATGACAGCGAATCAGAAAGGAAATCTTGGGATTTCAAGAGAAATTCTATAAATTGAATGAAGGGTGGTTGCAAAAAAGAAAAAAAAAATGAAAGTGACAATCAGTTTAATTATGTAAAACCACAGTGTAAAGGAGCTGTAAGGGGGGGGGGGGGGGAGTATAATACAATATCTAAAATCAAGTTAAGTATATCTTTAAACGTTGTACAGAAGTCAAAGTGTTTTAAAAACTTTACAATTAACATTAGATGAAATTTAAAAGATTCTATAACATTTCTGTTACCAAATATATCATTTCTCGTTGGCTTGAGATGATCACACTCCACCAACATGTGGCGCACAGTCAGTTCACACTGAAGAGGGGAGTCCTTTAAAATAAATGAATGCGTCAAATATGTGTGGCCGACGCAGGCACAACACAAGACTACTTCATCCTTCCTGTGCCGCCTGTAGGATGACTGCCACTCTCCCAGGACTGGCTTGACAGCATGAAGCGTATTTGCAACCACACCGTGCCAAGTCGAAAAGATAATTATATTGGTTAATGTGAAATTTAAAATCACTGTAGGGGACACCAACATGGATACGGGCCAACTAAGGGATGCTCCAATTTCATGTACTGTAGAGCTTGGAGACACGCATGTGAGTTTGTAAAAATAATATACTTGGATCCACATGAATCCGTAATCTGTTCCATGAGACTATTTCATTAAACATCGTAAATCTATGTTTATGTGTAAAACTTACACCTGTCGTACGTCTACGTTTACTCCATTTCAGGAAGCCGGTCGTAGAAATTCGATTAACTTACTTTGCACGTAAATCAACGTCTGCTTTCTTTTGCAGCACATTTAGCAGAAATTTGACATTAATAAATCAATGTGCTCTAGTACTATCGTTAAAGAAAACGAACATAACTTAAAAGAATAAAGAACGAACGAATAAACTTGATAAAGTTTGGAAACCACCGTTTCCGATATACCAATACACGGTTGTACTGTACCAAATAAACTCCTATACGCGACAATGTTAACCTATGTAGTTAAAAACACTATATTATGGGTCAATTCCCTATATTTGCTTTGGGCGGGGGCACTGGTGGATCGAGTACAAACTATATCAGATTTTGGTTACAATGGTAAACATTAATGTCATAAAAAAAAAAAAGGCTCACATGTGGGTGGGGGGGACGTAATCCCCCCCCCCCCCCCGTTCCTACTGGCCTGATTTGGAAAAAGTCGATATGCACTTTTAAAAAAACCCAAACATTTTGTTTTATGATTTCAATTCGTGTTTTCCAACAAAATAGTAGATATACTGCAAGAAGGGTCTGCATAAAAAATGTCATGTCCACACCTTGGATCCGCAACTAAAATTTCCCCACGTTATGAACGTTTATTATTTGTGTAGGCAAGATGACGTTTGGGTGAAGTGGCGTAGCATGGGTTTCCAGCGCTCGGGGCAAGGCAACTATTTCGACCCCTAACCCGTGCACCGTTAGCACTCCCCGAAACTCCTCCACCAGTTCAGAATTTTGCGCCCATGGCAACCGCCCACGGTACGCCACTGTTTGAGTGTTCTGTTTTGGGTTTGTTTTTGTGTTGTTGTTGGGTTTGTTTGTTTGGGTTTTTTTTTTTTTCTGGTTTTTTTTTTTTTTTTGGGGGGGGGGGGGTGGTCTAGACAACTTTCTAGACTAATAAAATATTTCTACGACTAAACTTACATATTAAATATATTTTCTTGTTTATCAGTGTCTGTATATTCAATGTGTTTCTGGTCGTCTTAATATTTATAAGAAGCCCAAACTGGATTTTGTCTTCAAATAATTTCATACATAGGAAAAAATATTTTTTAGGAAATAAAATGAAAATTAACCTAGTACAAATATTACAACGATCAGTAACATGTTTAATATAAAGCCACTAATATTCGAAACAAGAAAATATATTTAATATGTAAGTTTAATCGTAGAAACATTTAATTAGTCGATAACATCTTTAAAAATTGCAGCAAACTCAGGAATGTCCCTTTAAAAATTAATACGTTTGATAGCAGGGTATTGATCTAGACATTTGTAAAGGGGAGAGGGGTGTCACAGAATTGTAAAAGGAGCAAGTTGAGTTTGTTCAAGGCAAATGAGCCGAGGTCCGAAAGGGATCCACATATATTCGTAACGAAGGATGGAACTGGTTTATTTTACGACATACTCAACACATTTTATTTTCGGACATATGGTTAAGAACCACACAGATATTGAGGGAGGAAAGCCCCTGTCGCCACTTCATGGGCTACTCTTTTCGATTAGCAGCAAGGGCTATTTTATATGCACCATCCCATAGACAGGATAGTACATACCACGACCTTTGATGTACCAGTCGTGGTGCACTGGCTGGAGCGAGAAATAGCCTAATGGGCCCACTGACGGGGATCGATCACAAATCGACCGCGCAGCAAGCGAGCGCTGTACCACTGGGCTACGCCCCGGCCCTTATATTCGTAATGAAGACGAGAAGAGACGCGTTTTCAGGACAGTTTACCACACCCCCGTGTCCAGTCCACGGTACGGCCCTGCGTTTAGTGGGAGCTGGTACAAGAAATAGGTACTGGGGAAAAAAATATCGTCTGGTTTGTTGCTGCGTGCATTTCCATATATCAGAAAATATGCAGACTACTCTTAATTGAACGCTATCCGCCTATTTGAATTTTTTTTTAAAAATGAGTGGATTAAAAAAAAGTTGAATTTTGTCTAACGACACCATTAAAACACATCCGCTATTCGATGTCAAACATTTGGTAATTTTTAAAAGTAGTTGTTTGAGGAAACCCGCTACATTTTTTTTTCCTGATGCAGCAAGGAATGAATGAATGAATGAATGTTTGTTTAACGACACCCCAGCACAAAAATACATATCGGCTATTGGGTGTCACAAATGGTAAGTATATGGAAATATTATTTATATATATTCATGTAAAACCACAGTGTAAGGAGCTGTGGGTAAAAAGTATAATACAATAAATAAAATCAAGGTAAGTACATTTTAAAACTTTGTATAGAAGTCAGTGTTTTAAAAACTTCACAATTAATTCTGGGTGGAATTTAAAAGATTCCAAAACATTTCTGTTGCCAAATATATCATTTCTCGTCAGCTTGAGATGATCACACTCCACCAAAATGTGACGCACAGTCAGTGTACACTGACAATGTTCATATAGAGGGGGAGGGTCCTTTAAAATAAATGAATGCGTGAAATATGTATGGCCGATGCGGGCACGGCACAAGACTACTTCATCCTTCCTGCATCGCCTGTAGGATGACTGCCACTCTCCCAGGACTGCTTTGACAGAATGAAGCTTGTTCGCATGAGCACCGTCCCAATCGTCTTGCCAAGTCGAAAAGATATATTGCTTTATATGAAATTTAAAATCACTGTAGGGGACACCAACACGGACACGGGGCAAGACCAAAGCAGACTTGGCAGCAACATCTGCCTTTTTGTTATCCCTAATGCCGACATGGATGGGTACCCAACAAAATATAACATCTTTATTGGCAATTGATAAAAAGACACACTTTCGTATCACTTTCGAGCTTGGAGACACGAAAATGATTGCCCAAATTTCAGCAGTAAAGAGAAAAACTAGCACAAGCCACAGAATTCCCATCCCGTGATCCGTCTGTGTAAACAGGAATGTAATCACAATACCTCTCTTGGATTTCCATGAAATGTTGTTTATAAATAACTGCATCTGTGCGATCTTTTTTTTTAGATGCACAAGATCGAATACAATTTTTGGTGGTTTGATACACCAAGGTGGCAAAATATAATATGAAGGCGTTTCCAAAATGTCTGTTAAATCAATGTTGGAAACTGATAAAAACTGCCTAATGCGACGACCAAATGTCCGAATCGCATCAAATAATTTCATATATTTATTATCAAACACCGCATTGTGTGCAGGATGTTTTGGCATTGATTTAATCTTTGTAGCATACTGCAGAGAAGGCTTTGAACGTCTAGCACCCAAACTAGGTTTGTGTGCATCGACATACAAGCTCTCCACAGGAGATGTTTTGAAAGCACCAAGACAAAGCCTAAGTCCCTGGTTGTGTATAGGATCTAGCATTTGCAAGTAAGACTTACGTGCTGACCCATACACAATGCAACCGGCCTTGGTGGGGTCGTGGCAGGCCATCGGTCTACAGGCTGGTAGGTACTAGGTTCGGATCCCAGTCGAGGCATGGGATTTTTAATCGAGATACCGACTCCAAACCCTGAGTGAGTGCTCCGCAAGGCTCAATGGGTAGGTGTAAACTTGCACCGACCAGTGATCCATAACTGGTTCAACAAAGGCCATGGTTTGTGCTATCCTGCCTGTGGGAAGCGCAAATAAAAGATCCCTTGCTGCCTGTCGTAAAAAGAGTAGCCTATGTGGCGACAGCGGGTTTCCTCTAAAAACAGTGTCAGAATGACCATATGTTTGACGTCCAATAGCTGATGATAAGATGATAAATCAATGTGCTCTAGCGGCGTCGTTAAATAAAACAAACTTTACTTTTTTCCATACACAATGCACCCATAATCAAGTTTAGACCGAACTAAAGATCTGTAAAGTCGGAGCATAACCTTTCGGTCTGCGCCCCCCCCCCCCCCCCCCCCCCCCCCATTCAGTCTTGCCAATAACCTTTAAGATATTGAGGGCCTTCAAGCCCTTCTTTTTCACATACTATAAATGAGGAACAAAAGATAGCCTCCTGTCAAAAATAACCCCCAGAAATTTGGTCTCCTCCACAACTGGAACCAGAGTTTTGTCCTGAAACAGCTGAGGATCTAAATGGTGACCTCTTTTCTGGCAGATATGCATAAAGACTGTTTTTGACTTTGAGAATCGAAATCCATTGTCAGTTGCCCATTGTTGAAGTTTATTCAAACAAAGCTGCAACTGACGTTCAATAATACTCATACTGGACGACCTGTAGCAAATCTGAAAATTGTCGACATGTAACGAGCTATCAAGGCCAGGTTTTAAACACTGGGTGATGCTGTTAATTTTCACGGAAAATAAAGTTACTGACAGGATGCTACCTTGAGGCACACCTATCTTTTGGGAGTGAGAATCGGATAACGTAGATCCCACTCGTACCTTGAAAGACCTATTCTGTAAGAAATTTGAGATAAAGCCAGGCTTACGGCCTCTTAGGCCCATGCCATGGAGGTCTTTCAAAATCCCATACTTCCACGTGGTATCATAAGCTTTTTCGAGGTCAAAAAAGACCGATACAAAATGCTGGTTATGGATAAAAGCATCCCTACAAAACGTTTCAAATCTAACAAGATGATCGACCGTGCTACGTCTAGGCCTGAACCCACATTGCACGTTAGTAAGCAATTTGTGGGACTCAAGATACCAGACAAGTCTACGGTTGATCATTCTTTCCATGGTCCCCTGCGCGTGCTGTAACCTCACCGTGGTGCAGGGGTGTAACATTATCTTTGAGAATGGCCAATACAGCACAAATTGAAGTTTAGAGTAAAATTCAGTATCCATAAAATTCTGTGATATTTGTACTTGTATTTTTGCACAGTTCTTTACAGTGTTTTTGTTTAAACCTTGAATTTTTATATTGATGTTGATCATCACTTTATTTATTTGCATTACCATAGTTTGACACCCAATAGCCGATGTATGTTTCGTGCTGGGGTGTCGTTAAACATTCATTCATTCATTCATTCATTCTTTCCATGGTTTTACAAATGCAACTTGTCAAAGCAATAGGGCGATAACTGGTAGGATTTGTTGGATGCTTACCAGGCTGAGGAATAGGAATGGCAATGGCTTTTCTCCGATCAGAAGGAAAGTCACCCGAAATCCAGATTTTGTTAAAGATATTTAATAGAACCATTAGATGTGATTCAGGTAAGTGTTTTAAGAGTTGATAATGTATTTCATCTGGTCCTACCGAAGTATCATGGGCTCTACGTAGAGCGTCCTGCAACTCCTCTAAAGAAAAAAAAGAAAGAAAGAAATGTTTTATTTAACGACGCACCCAACACATTTTATTTACGGTTATATGGCGACAGACATATGGTTAAGGACAACACAGATTTTGAGAGGAAACCCGCTGTCACCATTACATGGGCTACTCTTCCGATTAGCAGCAAGGGATCTTTTATTTGCGCTTCCCACAGGCAGGATAGCACAAACCATGGCCTTTGTTGAACCCGTTATGGATCACTGGTCGATGCAAGTGGTTTACACCTACCCATTGAGCCTTGCGGAGCACTCACTCAGGGTTTGGAGTCGGTATCTGGATAAAAAAATTCCATGCCTCGACTGGGATCCGAACCCAGTACCTACCAGCCTGTAGACCGATGGCCTGCCACGACGCCGGTCCTCTAAAGAGAAGTGCCTGTTGTATACTTCAAAATTTTCAGATGAAAAGTTAACAGGTTGCTTTTCAGCTTTATTTCTGACAGACGTAAAAGCATCTGTACTGAAAGAAGAAGAGTTATGGGATAAACTGTCTGCCAATGCATTGGCAATGTCACGATGAGACATAACATCCGTGTCATTGACAGACAAATGGCGAACTCTATTATTGGATTCTTTTCCCTTGATTTTACGTATCCTATTCCAGACAGATTTCACAGATGTTTTTATGCAGCAAGGGATCTTTTCACAGATGTTTTGATGCAGCAAGGGATCTTTTACATCCTATTTCCCAGACAGGAAAGCACATACCACGGCCTTTGACCAGCTGTAATGCACTGGTTGGAACCAGAAGAAAAACAAATCAGTTGAATCATCCACCGAGGTGGTTCGATCCTGTGACGCTGACACCTCAAGCGAGCACTCAACCGACTGAGCTAAATCTCGCCCTAGGTGGGTCAAATGACACAGGTAACAAAACTGGCTATCACTGGATTAATAAAGGGAGTTAATTTCTTAAACACTTTACAAAAACCAAAAGTAACAATTTTATGAATTATCGAAGTGGATGTAGCAATTTACGTGTGGCACTAAGGGCACTCTTAGATTTACGTCTCGTAACTTACGTTTACACTTATTTGTGAAATGCTCTTCTGTCGTAGATTTACGTTTACGTCCAAAACATAACGTACGATGTTAGTGAAATTGGGTCCAAATTTAAGCAGTTGATATTGATGCTGAATCGGGCAATCTCATGGAAATTATTGCGTCTGATGGGAAAAACTGTAGCACAAGCCATAGAATTTCATCCCGTGATCCGTCTGTGTAAACAGGAATGCAATCACAGTACCGCTCTTGGATTTCCATGAAATGTTGAATTTGTATATTGATGTGGTTTATTATTTAATGTTCACATTTACCATAGTTTGACACCTACTAGCCGATGTATTTTTGGTGCCGGGGTGTCATTAAACATTCATTCATTTCTTACACTGTAGTTTTACATAATTATATCAAAAATATTTTCATATACTTACCTTTTATGACACCCAACAGCCGATATGTATCTTTGTGCTGGGGTGTCGTTAAACATATATGCATTCATTCATTCATTCATTCATTCCCGGTAGTCTTTCGTCAGTTTAATATACCCCACAGGAGATTAACATGGTATTGTCGGCCTCGGAATCCAAAGTAAACACCATTGTTCATCCGCACTGTATGTAAGAGAGATGTTGGATTGCCTAAAAGAAAAATCACTTTAAATGGTAAAATCTAAAATATTGCACCCCTAATTTATAAATTATTATTGAAACATTGATGAAATAAATTGTAAAATGAATGGTATTATCCTGCTGTGATATCCTATGGCAGTGGATATAATGAAATTATCATAATGAATCGATCAATCAATCAAAATGTGAAATTATCACAATGTCTTGTGTTCTGTACTTTCTCTTTACATACTTGTCTTGTGATTAATAGATATGTTTAATATCGACTCTTTTTCTAACATCGACTCTTTTTCTAACAATCTTATTTTAATTTTTGACACCCAATTACCAATGAGTATTTTTGTGCTGGGGTGTCGTTAAAAATTAATTCATTCACTCATTAATATCTGATTAATTATTTTGCTTTCCGAGCTTTTTTTAAAAATTATTATTATTATTATTTTTAAACTATGGGCGCATCAAATGCACCGGTTTATTGAAAATGAGTCTATAGTCCGTCTCATCCTCCAATAAAAATGTGTTTTGTACATAATTTCAGTTTGGTTTGACATACGAAGAAAAGTAAAAATGTTTTGGAAATAACAAAAAACAAACTATCGTTGTGTCCTATTTAGAAAACTATCGGCTCAGAAATAAATAACTTGTAGTAAATATCGTAGCATCAAAAAAGGCGTTCTCCTTGGGACAGACATTTGGACAGTTATATCGCTCACTTTAACTCCAAATGTCCGTCTAGCTCTCTTACCGTCAGAGAACTCTGGCTATACAGCCATATGAACTGGCTTTACATAATTTTGTATTCTTAATGTAAATAATACTTTCGTATACTTACCTCATCTGACACCCAATAGCCGATATCCAGTGTTCGAGATTAAACATTTTGGGCAATATCCCAGATGGATTCTAACATTCCAAAATCTGGTATCCCACCTGAGAATTTAGTATCCCACTATAGGGTGTATACTACCAAATCAAATCCCATAGAGGACAATAGTAACATATGTGGCTAAAACTCCTACCTGCAACGTATCAACCGACATAAACGCCACGGATATAAATACTACCACCCCTTACACTTAAAGTGAATCAGAAAAAAATGGGGGGGTCAAGCTGCTCGTTTCTGAGATAACGGGTAGCGTCTATGACTACCCTAGTTTCGCACAAAATTCGAGTACTTTTTTTTATAGGTACCCCATACATGTTTCAAGCACAAGGCTACTTGACACATTGGTACTAGATGAAATAAAATTGCAATTTTTTTTTACCCAGATGAAACTATTATTTTTTACAACCAACACACTCACATTTATAACCAATCACAGGACTTGTGGTGTTCACTTCTCTATCAAAAGTTGGGTGCACCTAGAACTTTGACCCAGCCTGAAGTTATTTGGTTTAGTACTACCTATACTGATAACATACATTTTTCAAAAAGTGTCCAGCTATGTCTTTATGACAACCAGGATCTGGTGTATTCTGACATAAACTGACAACCTCACTGAAATTGTTGTTTCTACAGTGCAACCTAATATAATGTACACCTCAAAAAGCATATATATTGCATATAGTTTTGTACAAATGCAATATGTCATATTAAACAACAAAATGTTTTAAAATAAAACTCCTGAAGATATTTACTTTCAGTTGGGTGTGTGTACTCAGGTATATATGTAGAGACAACAGAGATAGTCAGAGTACCTCTACCCCTTTAAAGAATTCCATTAAAACACATGCACTTGATTGACCCCTAGATTATGAAGACCTTAACAGGCACATCAAAGAAATATCAGTATTAAAAAAATACACTGTCTGAGGAAGGAAACACAAACATGACTGTACCTGTATGAAGTAATGACTTAATGTCCTGAACATTAGTGTTGGGAGGAAATCCTGTATGCTGGGTGTGGGTGTCTTCAAGTTACCAGGTGTGGGAATTTCAAATCCATCGGCCATGCTGATTTTCATAATGAACCATCAAAACTATTGGCAGCTACCAATATTCCTGACTATATTTTATTTATAGCCTACTGTAGTTGGAGGTTTTAATAGTTGTGATATCTGGAATAATCATACAGCTTTAACACATTTATTTTTGATAAATTACTGAAAAAAAACTATTTTTAAATGACAAAATTACCCGAACATCTATTTTCTTGCATTATTTTCTAATCCGGATGAATACAATATGTACATTAGACGTATTCCTACAATCCAGCATTTTATTTAGCTAGTAACATTAGGTAATACAGCTTTAACAATAAAATAAATTATCAACTTAATCCAAGGCAGATAATCAAATCTGAAAAAATTGGTTCTGAATCTAGTATAAACTCAAAATGCTTTTCATGAGAGCTAACCAAGTGATTATTAAAAAAAAAAATGATCTGGAGATCCAAGTATATGTTTAACAACCTTATTGTTATGTACAAATAAGAACAGAAGGCACAATAGTCACAACAAATTTAATTATGTTTTTGGTAAAGTTTTTCTTCAAATTTACTTTAAATTTTGCATAAAACTACAAATTTGTCTAAAATATAACTTAGCACCCTATAAATATGTCAAAATGACAATAAAGATCAACTTCTTTACAAATTTGAGTTTTCAGAATTTCATACATAAAAAATTAACAATGTTAATTGAAACTAAAGACATTAACCCACTATTGGCACATGCTAAAATTGCTATTAAAATCTTAGTTCAGGTGGCCTATATATAATACCATATTTAAGAGCAGTTGTATATGGCAAGTCAAATACCATTTAAAAAGAAATTATTGAAATCTTTACAGTATGAATTATAGGCCAAAACCAACTTTTCTTCAGTGCTAACTTTGATTCATACTCCATTCAGAGCCATGTACAGAGATTATTGTCACGGTCAAGGTCATTGTGAACTTGCATGATCGAGTGATGGCTAATTAATCAACCAGTATAGTTTAATTAAATAAAATGACAAAATCATAATATTTTTTATTATGCACTGAATATGTGCTATAGGGTGTATACTACCAAATCAAATCCCATAGACGACAATAGTAACATATGTGGCTAAAACTCCTACCTGCAACGTATCAACCGACATAAACGCCACGGATATAAATACTACCACCCCTTACACTTAAAGTGAATCAGAAAAAAATGGGAGTCAAGCTGCTCGTTTCTGAGATAACGGGTAGCGTCTATGACTACCCTAGTTTCGCACAAAATTCGAGTACTTTTTTTTACATGTACCCCATACATGTTTCAAGCACAAGGCTACTTGACACATTGGTACTAGATGAAATAAAATTGCACATTTTTTTTACCCAGATGAAACTATTATTTTTTACAACCAACACACTCACATTTATAACCAATCACAGGACTTGTGGTGTTCACTTCGCTATCAAAAGTTGGGTGCACCTCGAACTTTGACCCAGCCGGAAGTTATTTGGTTTAGTACTACCTTTAATGAAGTTCATAAATAACATCGTAACAAACTTGAATGACTCTGTTCTCGTTCCCAATCTATTGTTACGCCGCAATCGATATTGCGGAATTAATGAAATTCGCAATCAAACGGAATCGGCAAAAATATTTCCTGCATCTATTTTTGAGTAATACTGCCATAAATTAATATTTAGCAGTAATCTACAAGTGTTTCTGACATTACTTATGATAAACCTACCTGTATAAATTTTCTGCAGATGTGGAATCAATTTCTCAAATAAAATTTGAAGGGAGGAAATATTCAACAAAAAGAATAGCGATTCTCAGTCCATTGCTACACCGCTATTGCTCCAGTGTAGCATTAGACTGGGTACGAGTTGGGGGATATATTGTTACGGCATAGCATTAGACTGGGTACGAGCTCGATTCACCAGTGAATGACGACTTTCATTGTTTCAGCGAAAAATAAAAACGCAGGATTAAAAAACCCAACACCATTAATAAGGTATCCCTGTGGGATACTGGGTAATTGAAGTCTGGTATCCAAAATTAAATTCTGGGATATCGTTAATCTCGAACACTGGATGTGTATTTGTTGTGACTGGGTGTGTTATTCATTCATTCCATAACAATGAACCAATGTCTTTGTGTTGTTTCTTCATCTTCTAAACCATGAAAGTAAAACACAACTGTAGTCCTTCCCACTGGGAATCTGCTTTCTCAGTCGATTGTTTTTTAAATTGCACACACAAATAGTTTGGGGGTTTTTGGGGGTGGTTTATTTTTGAAAACCTTTATGTTTCTTCTTAAGTCAAACCAAACTGAAAGTATTTAACAAAAAAACAAACAAACAAAACGGACTATAGTTATAATAAACTCGACTATCGTGATACAACATATTGCTTCCTGGTCCCTTGTACTAGGACTACCACTGACCCTGTCAAAAAGTGCAATCTACATCTGCAAACAATACTAGGGACGGGGGGGGGGGGGGGGGGGGGGGGGGTTGTTACTACAGTGTTTTAATTATTTTGTCAACTGAAAGCGGAGGAAACAAACAACAAACCCAATACCTCTGAATCTGCGCCTCCCACTTCATAATTTACAAAGACAGAATATTAATTAATAATTTTACAAAAGGAAGTTTTGGTACAAATTAAAACCGTTTAATTTCCTCGATTTGTATATAAAAGGATCGAAAGCCAGCGAGACTTCATCGGTTGACCAAGAAATAAATTTCTCATTTGCAAGTGACTTGACAGATAGAATCACAATGGATTTCGTCAAAATTGTAACTATCCTAATCCGTAAGTACTATTTTACTCTGTATTAAATTACTTGCAGTTGCATTTTTCATTTACTTTTAATTACATTAAATTTGTGAAGTATACTTTTCTGGGTAAAGATACAGAAACAAATTTGGTCCTGAGGGGCGCGGCCCAAAAGGTTTTAAATTAAGTTTTGTTTTTTTTAATTATCGGCTATAACCGAATTGTATTCAAAATATGATTTATGTAATTAGTTAATATTGTGTTCCCGGGGAGGGGAGTTTAAGGGGTACATTTAAACTGCTATTTTTTCGACTTTACTTCCTTGGCACATTGAAGCCAATTTTAACAAAATCATCTTCTCTTCTTTCAGAAATACTGTAGCCGAATATATCCATTTACATATAAAGATCAATATATTGTATATCTAATTTGTGAATGTCATTAATGTTGGGACACTCTAGGGGCCGGAGGGACATCCAACTAATGAAAAAAACACTTTAAAAAACTCACTCTTGCCCTCCAGGAAAATGGATGTAATGCACTCCATGGACCTCTTGGTTTCGGTTTCTTTTTTACATGTAAATATGACTGTAATTGTTTTAGTTTCAGCTTCTTTAATTGCTGGAGCTAAAGCCCACTGCCATGATAAAAAGAAATAGACCTTTAACACCCAGCTGAGTGGAGGAAAGAACCCTAGCATGTATTATAAGCAGTAAGTAACGTTTTTCAATTTCTCGAAAATGCTAATACTAATCATACCATCCATACGACAAATGTCTGGTTCTTTAAATTTTTCCGTGTCACCGCAATATTTTACTTTATTTTTCAAATTTTATACTAATTAACCTTTCTTTGACACCCAATATCTAATGGTGTTTGGGTGGAGGTTTGTCCTGAGGTGTCGTTACAATATCCGATGGTTTTGTAGGGTATTTTTTTTTTTTTTTTTTTTTTATGGGGTGGGTTGTTTTTTTGTTTTGTTTTTTTTGGGGGGGGGGGGGGGGGGGTTGTCCTGGGGTGTTGTTACACATTCTTTATAACACAAAATTGATATTTAAAAAAGGTTGTTTAGGACTTTATGCGTACATTTTATATACTAAATGTTGATAAACTATTTCAGGAAATGGAAACAACTTGCTGATGTAACTACAATATAAAACAGGAACATATTTCAACAACTGATTCGTATCAAGTATAATGGTTGTTGTTTGGGGTTTTTCTTTTCTTCTTTTCCTTTTTGTTTTCTAATAAGCACTGAAGATTCTATCATCGACAATTACGTTGGACCATAAATGGTCAGCTTGTCCGTGCACCTATTGCAACACATTTTTAAAAAATGTGTGATAAAATTAATGATTCGTTTTACGACATTTACAGTTTAAAGTTTGTTTAAATGTAGTTGTACAATACATACCATATTGCACAGTTTAAGACTAATGTCCGTTACATACTTTGATGTGTTATATGCAACAACGGTGTTTACCCCACCATGTGGTTCAAGTATTATATTTGCTGCTTGTGTGTATGTAATTTTCTCAATAACAGAACAACATGGATGATGCCACTAATTATTTTTAAAAATCAAACAAAGGCTGGCTAAACCTCACATGTAGGAACAACGTCGGGTGGCGGTGTGTCGCATACTATTACTAAGTCACTGTGACCTACTTTTCACAGTCTACTACACATAACAGTAATGCGTTGTCCGGATCATATCTTGCATACAGAACCATCAAACCTCACATGTAGGAACAACTTGGGATGGTGGTGTGTCACATACAATTACTAGGTCACTGTGATACAAATAAATCAAATAATTTGTTTATATTCACATAATTAGAATTGAATCATACCCGTAACATATTCATTAATATCTGTGGTTTTCCTTCAAACTCCTGACGGGCGTATCATATACCTCACATGTACTCTTGTCTCCCGTGCAAAGCCAGAACCTAGTAACTCACTTTTTGCTTGTTTTGAGAAAACCAAAGAAAACATCATTTGTGAATATTAAAATCTATTCTATTCATGGAGATGTACTTACTTCTTTATATATATCCACTAAGGTTCACAATTCTCACCAATAATTAATCGGACTTAATTACCATTATTTTGGCGGGAAAATTAGTTAATAGGTTTTAGCATAGCAAATGCTAAAGAACTACATATATATTACCAAGGCAAAACCTAGTATGAAAATTACTCATTTATTTTCCAATAAATGTGTGTACAAATGGCAGTAAAATACGACATAGCTTCAATAAGGCATTGAGACCTGCACGAAAATGCACTTGTCTCATGAATTGTGTTGTTTGAAGTTAACGACCGAAGTACTAGCCCTGTATCTAGTACAATCAAATTTAATGACATATAATCATGATTTAATGTTTAACTTTCTTACTAGGCCATTCTTTCTTACTACAGAATCAATGAACAATGCATGTAATAGTAACAGTTTTGAAATCTACAATAGTTGAAAAGTGGTCAAGTGGTTTATAAACCCCACAACAAAGATGCCTCTGCCCAGACTAGTTTGTGAGGTCAATTAATTGCTATTTTAGCGTATGGAATTTGCCAGGTCACTGACGTTTCTCTCGGGTATGTTCAACCAGAATGTGTATGGGTCACCGAAGTCTTCCTTGTACATCATTGTACACCTACCCTTGGAGAATTTGACCTCACATACCTTTCCCAACAGCGGCATCTTTGTCTTCTTCCCGCTACGGGCGCGTTGTTCCCCGCTGAATTCATAGAAATCAAAGTACTCCAAAAGAATGGGCATTATTATCTTAGAGGATGTTTGGCATAGCTCCACGAAGTCGTCAAAGGTAAATATATTCTCAGCCTGTTTAATTTTTTTCCCAATAGACCCATGAATGGAATCTGCCTTCATGTAAGTGTGCCTCTTTTGTAGGTATTTGATAACCACTTGCTGAGGGCCCCAAACTGCATTCACACATTGTGCTAGAGCTGTGTATAATGTCCAGTTCTTATTTTGCCCCCCACAATTATCAACCCAGAATAGGAGGTATGGGGATGCATCCTTAATAATGCACTTGATGTACGCACTTGCAACATCTTGGGCAAGTCTACCAGACGTTCCCTCATGCCACAACACCACATAATCTGGTTCATGATCAGCTCCCATTCGGGCAAAGGTCTCATTGAAAACAATGAGGCGGCTCACAAAGAAGCTCTGTTTAGTGGAAAGTTTAGGCAGAAGTATTACCCTCTGCATATCAACGGCATACATATTAAAACCATCAGGAAACTCCTGGTATTCAATTCGAGCTTTTGTGTAAGCTATCTTATATTCATGACCATCAATACATTCCTCACATGTAACACCAAAAATTATGTTTTAAAACCAATCCCAATCCGGCAAACCATCGAATAAGCCTCACTAAGCCTTCCTTGGGTGATTATTAATTGTTTATATACTAAAACGCTATTAGAATGGTCAGATATGGGGTATAGTGTCTAGTGTGCCACCCGAAAATCGAAGCAACACTGCAATAAACTGAGTTTATTTGGTCATTTTCTCCTACATGTCATAGTATTTGCTTACTCACCTAAAGTTTTTTAGGGCCATGGCCAGTAATTGCTTTCCTCTACTTGTCCAAGCCATACTTTATTGTGATTATCCCTTAATAAAGACACTGGTAAACGATTTATTTACTGAAATGTTATCACTTTCATGGGCGCAGCCATCTTGTTGTGGGCTTCAAAGCTGGCATCTGATTGGTTGGTTGAGATACTAGGTTTTACTGTGGTATCCTAGAACAATGGTGGAGTTGCTATGTTTTGCCATGCTAATAACTTCGTAATGAAGGAAAATATTGCCATACACAATACACTAAAGGGAAGTCATATACCTAGTAACTCAATATCAAAGTAATATCAACTCAATTTTGATTAAAAAAGATTAGTTACTAAAGTACTGTCGGAAATAGAATAAACAAATTTTTCGTCGATTATTTCTTTCATATTAAACTGACAAGTAAATATTTTGTAAATACCCATTCATTGATACTCTACCTAATTTAGCATTTACTTGTTGGGGCTCTCATTGATGTACAAGGTAGTGTTTACTCTTGAAATTAAACTAAAGATGTCCGTAAACAGGTGATTTGTGACCTTTATTGGAACAGATTTTGACAATGATGCAACATTAATGATAGACAATTTGTCTGTTGATACATTGGCCATTAACATTTTGTCCAGACATTTTGTCAGTTGACTTTTCTCTCTGCACACCAATAGAAACAACAGTACCGATAAAGTATATGCTACACCCACCATGACTTTAGAGAAGCACACACATTAATGATTGTTTTTCGTTTTTGATTTGATTATAAATGTTTGAAAATTAAGAAGTGGGATGGATTTACAGTTTATTTTTGACCTAGTACTGATGACAGTGACACAATCAGTGACTGCCATCCCAAGTTATACACATATGCAAGCTTTGAATGAATGAATGAATGAATGAATGAATGAATGTTTAACGACACCCCAGCACGAAAAATACATCGGCTATTGGGTGTCAAACTATGGTAATGTAAATAAATAAAGTGATGATCAACATCAATATAAAAATTCAAGGTTTAAACAAAAACAGTGTAAAGAACTGTGCAAAAATACAAATACAGATATCACAGAATTTTACGGACACCGAATTTTACTCTAAACTTCAATTTGTGCTGTATTGGCCATTCTCAAAGAGAATGTTACACCCCTGCACCACGGTGAGGTTACAGCACGCGCAGGGGATGCAAGCTTTGATGATCGTATATGAATTGATGAGGAAGATATGGCCCAGACAAGGATTTCCTTTAATGTACAGTAATGCACGAAAGGGAGGACATGGTGACCTAGGTATGGTACACGACACACCACCGTTCGAAGTTGTGCTTGCACACAGGGTCACATTATCCTATATGAATTTATAAGAAACATATACTTCGAAACAAACTGTTTACAGAGGGATAGACAGACAAACAATACCATACGGTACCATAATTCGACCCGTCAAAAGACGGATGTATAATGACCACTGTTCCATGCACAAATCAAAAACGTATTGTGGACTTTGGTGTCCTTTTATGAAATTAATTTGTAGTTGCAGCTTTGTTTTTTACAACTGAATATGTTCTCTCTCTCTCTCTTCTTTTATTTTTGCCAGTTCTTCTTTAAGAACAGCCATCTGGAAGTTTTAAAGCTAATTTCCAGGCTGAAAAACATGTCAGTTAATAATGTATTAAAAATATGTTGATTACTGAACATCTGTAAAAGTCAAATCATCTTTATTTTTAACCAGTCATTTTTTCGTAACATGCATGTGCTTATAAAACTTAGTAATTGATACTTAATAAAAAAAAGTAATATAATAATAACGTTTTTATGTAGATTATCACAATTGAACAAGTTGTACAAATCTTAAAGTACGTTAAGAAGAGAAATGTACTTATGCTGACTATGCAGCATGGGTTCCATAACAATGAAGAATAAGAAGCACAATATTTTTTTTCTGTAGGAACAAAGTGGTATTTATTATTTAATAACAAGTCGATATATATAGACATATAGATATATATATATATATATAATGTGTTTTGTGACGTTTCTGGCTCCGGCTGGATCTGTTTTAATAATAATTATTATAGGCTGTCATACAATGTTATATGCAATCTTTAATATTGTACAATCGCGGGAAAAATTTGAAATGTTTTATATTTTACTTAACACAGTGAAATAAATATGACTGCTAAAAGTAGTCATTTGTTTTAAATAAATGTTTCCTTCCTTTTAAAAAAGTGTTACGTAATTTTTTTCATCGATAAATGTGTTGTCAAACAACTGTACATGTGTACGTGTCTTTGTGTAGGTAGGTAGATCGGTACATGGTTAGTTAAAGTTTGTATTTGTTTAATGACAGCACTGGAGCACACTGCTTTATTAATCATCTGCTATTGGATGCGAAATATTTGGTAATTGTGACATATTCCATTAGTGGCAATGGATCTTTTATATGCACCATCCCACAGACAGGATGGCACATGTTACAGCCTTTGATATACCAGTCGTGGTGCACTGGCTGGAGCGAGTACATGGTTAGGTGTGCAGACTGACAGCATGTGTGTGTGTGTGTATTTGTACTTGAAGCACGCACACAGATATTTACATGTACAGACATACACACAATCCTCAGTTGGACTAGTGGTCATGCCCATGTGTCTGCTACCTGGGGCGAATGGTGCTTCATCTCTGAGGTTTAAGTCTTAAATAAAAATAAAGAGCTCAATATTAGAAAGGCTACTTTCTTTGGACATATAAATTTTCATAAAATATTTTCGTTTCTAAAATAATACCATCGGCATCTTTGATTGAGGATCTATCATCTGTTTGTAAACCAATCATGGTTTTGCTGCTGAAGTTATGGTTTTCAAGATTACAAAAGCAATGAATAATTTTCTCACCTTCATCTATCCAACGCGAACGGGACCGAATATAAATTCCTTCCATTTTATGACTTCTCAGATTTTCTAATCTTTTTCTTTTCTCCATTAAAGTTTCAGGGTTGGGTTTTTTTCAAGATTATTTACATCTTTTTCAAGTATTATTATATCCTTCAACAACTTCATTTCCATTTCAGCATTCTTTATTTTCTTACATGGTGAAAAGAATATAGTTTTACCACGAATTTCCATTAACAGTTTCGAAAAATAACTGATGATTTATTACAAACGAGATATCTTCATTTGGTATTTCACATACTGAATCTAAGTTGATGTAGACCAGAGAACAAAATATTTCGCTTTCTTGAATACATTTGTGTTGTTAAAACCTCCGTTTTTAGCTCACTTATTTGTTTTTGAGTTGCCTCACTTCATTGTCAATTCTATTGTCAACCTCTTCAGTATGCGACTCGCAATTCGAAACTGGCATTTTGATGATATTAATATCCTCCCGAAGCGAGCCGATCTTTGTACAACTTTTATCGGCCAGATCCTTCTGACTATTCTTTAAACCGTCAATCCAGTTGTCAGGCATCGGTGTACACGAACGTAAAGGTGGCATCCTGTTTTCCGGTCGTTCCACGTATGTTGGCAAATCCCCCGAGTTTGACTTCTCACCTGACATCCTCCACCTCAGTGTGAGTACTGTCAGTGTACTCTGACGGTACACCACATTCTGGTGGAGTGTAAGCATCTTCATGAAACTCAAAAAGATATTTTTGGCCAAAGTAATGTGATGGAATCATTTCGATTCCATCCAGAACGTATTTTACAATTTTTACGTGACACCGAGTTTTATTCTAAATTTTAATTATATCTATCTGTGATATTTGTATTTTTACACAGTCCTTTACACTGTTTTTATTTAACTGTTGAATTTTTATATTCATGTTGATCATAAAACAATTGTTTTTGCATTTACCATAGTTTGACACCCAATAGCCGATGTATTTTTCGTGCTGGGGTGTCGTTAAACATTCATTCATTCATTCTCACCTGACAAAAAAGGTGTAATATATTGTTACATCTGACCAGCGGCGTCTCTTTGACTCGTGCCTTTCCTTTTGGCGATATATTTTTTATATATAAATATATTTCGTGAGTAATGTAAGTTTGTAGCTATATGATTGTGTATAGAACATCTGAAGATTTTTGCAGACGACAAATGACAAAAAGAAGCAGCCATGTTCGGCGCCCAGGTGAAGGTTACCCTAACAGTTGATCATAACACGGTATGAATATATAAAATGATATAGTAAAAATAGTAAGTAATTGAAAGTTATACTTACCGGTGGGACCAATGACGGTGGCGGTCTCCAGACCGTCTGGGAGCCCAATGAAGCTGAGGTCGTCCTCAAAAATATCGACGATTTTCGCCGTAACTGGCAACATGTCTTTGGGGGCGAGTCCCACACCTGTCAGACGCGTACACTTAAAGGGACATTCTTGTGTTTGCCGGGTAATAAAATATTTCTACGATTAAACTTGCATATTATTATTTTTTTTTTTTTTAGAATATCAGTGTCTGTATATTTAATGTTTCTGGTCCTCGTAATATTTACCGGCGTCGTGGTCAGGCCATCGGTCTACAGGCTGGTAGGTACTGGGTTCGGATTCCAGTCGAGGCATGGGATTTTTAATCCAGATACAGACTCCAAACCCTGAGTGAGTGCTCCGCAAGGCTCGATGGGTAGGTGTAAACCACTTGCACCGACCAGTGATCCATAACTGGTTCAACAAAGGCCATGATTTGTGCTATCCTGCCTGTGGTAAGCGCAAATAAAATATCCCTTGCTGCTAATCGGAAAGAGTAGCCCATGTAGTGGCGACAGCGGGTTTCCTCTCAAAATCTGTGGTCCTTAACCATGTCTGACGCCATATAACCGTAAATAAAATTTGTTGAGTGCGTCGTTAAATAAAACATTTCTTTCTTTTTTTGTAAGAAGCCCAAATAAATTCGTACGTACAAAAAAATATTTGTTTAGGAAATAAAATGAAATGTAACCGAGTACAAATATTAGAACGATCAGAAACACGTTTAATATACAGCACTAATATTTTACGTAGAAAAATATATTTGATATGCAATTACAATCGTTAAAAAGTCTGTTAAACGATAACATCTTAAAAATTGCAGCAAACTCAGGAATGTCCCTTTCATTATTTCTGCATTCTGTTGTTGTTGTTTGGGGTTTTTTGGGGGGTGCCGCCGAAACAAATTTCTCCATTTTTCTTTCACCTGTGTTGGGTTTCTTTGTGCAGTACCAAAAGAGTTCAGTTAATTTGTGACAGTGTTGGTTAACGTCGCCTTTATCGTTTCTATATTTTGAGCAACATAGTCAACGATAACAGACACTTCTTGAATGTTCTCTTCACCCAGTGAAGAGAGATTTTCACATATCTCATCTTCACTCACTCATTCCAAGTCTCTTGTTCGAATCACGCCCTTTGATGAATGCATTTGGAATAACTCTCTATGGAGCATTCTGCCAACAGAGAACCATTCATCGACTTTTTAACACTCCAAACAGCAAAAGATGATATTTTGTTTTTGCAAGATTCCATAACGAGGGGACCTTGGCCAAATGTCGGAAGAGATCACCTTTGATTTCTTCGCATTTAATGAAGACGTGGATTCCTCATCACAGACGGGAGGAATCCGAAACCTCGGTGCGGACTCCTTTCAGAATCCCATCAGTTGTTGTAGATTTGTTTTTATCCATGTTAATATGGTATATTAATTCTTCAACCATGCCCACCCACCACCGAGTCTAACAAGGGAATATGGTGCTGCGGATAACCAGCAGACATCCATGCGAGGGATACACGGTTGATATATTTGGACAATAAGAAAATAATAAATCTCCCAAATGACCCTAGCCATCGCCCCAAGAGCAAAAACATAAATGATATTTCAAGCAATATTTGTTCTTGTATATTGTTAACAAAACAAAGGTTGTTTTGCTCTTATGCTTGGTGTGGCCAGCCGATTGATCAGGTCGAGTCTCCCTGACCACCAGTCTATTTGACATCCGGGCCAAAGTGGTCTGTTGTCAGAAGCCATACCGGCAGATATGCCCCAACGCAACAACCAGTATCCTATCATCCAGTTGTACGGGTCGCGGGTCGCAACTCACCGCTCACAAGGCGCGCATAAAGGAAGTTGTACTATACTAGCCATTCTCAGAGAATGTTTCACCCCTGCACCACGGTGAGGTTACAGTACACGCAGGGGAGCGGAAGAGAAATGATATATTTAGCAACAGAAATGTTTTAGAATCTTTTAAATTCCACCCAGTATTAATTCTTAAATTATTAAAACACTTTGATTTCTATACACATTTTAATAATATACTTTACCTTGACTTATGTATTTTATTTTGTATTTTACCCCTCCCTCCCCCTTGTTCCTTACAGATCGCATAAGTGCTGTTGTGTACAAGCAATTTTTCATGGAAATTCAAGACAAGTACCGCGAGTACATTCCTGTTTATACAGACGGATCACGGGATAGGAATTCTGTGGCTTTTGCTAGTTTTTCCATCAGACACAATACTTTCATGACACTACCTGACTCGGCATCGATCTTAAAGGGACATTCCTGAGTTTGCTGCAATTTTTAAGATGTTATTGACTAACAGATAGTTTTTAACGATTGTAATTACATATCAAATATATTTATCTGCATAAAATAATTGTGGCTGTATATTAACGTATTTCTGATCGTTTTAATATTTATACTAGGTTAAATTAATTTTATTTCCTAAGTATAATTTTACAAATATTAATACGACCAGAAACACATTGAATGTCCAGACACTGATATTCTAAACAAGAAAATAGATTTAATATGTAAGTTTAATCCCAGGAATGTCCCTTTAAATGCTGAAGTTTGGATAATCATTAAAGCCTTAGAAGAAATCAACGATTCGATTGTATCCAAATGTATTATCTTTACCGACTCACTTTACCTTCTTGCTTTACGCAATATGAAGCTGGACCATCCTTTATTGGGGATGGCGATACGGAAGTGTGTCTTTTTATCCATTGCCCATACAGACACTGTAATTTGTTGGGGGCCCAGCCATGTTGGCACGAGGGGCAATGAAAAGGCAGATTCAGCTGCAAAGTCTTCTTTGGATTTGCCTCATGCCAGAGTTGCTGTACCTTATACTGATTTTGAATGAATGAATGAATGAATGTTTGTTTAACGACACCCCAGCACAAAAATACATATCGGCTATTGGGTGTCACAAATGGTAAGTATATGAACATATTATTTATATATAGTTATGTAAAACCACAGTGTAAGGAGCTGTGGCGGGAACGTATAATATAATATACTCTTCAAAAGAAGAAACGCAAAACCACATTGTCGTAACATTTGGAGAATTGATTTAATTATTGAATGGTGAGTCCGATAATTACCAAATGTTGCAGGATTGTTCACAATTCACTCTAGTCCATTGTGAGTAAGTGATAGGACACACCACCAAGGTCAAGGTCATCTGGAGTCAATACCGGGTGTGGCCTCCACGTGTGTTGACAACTGCCTGGCACCGCCTGCCCATTGAAGCAACCAGAGTACGGATGACATCCCGGGGGATGGTGGCCCACTCGGCCTGCAAGGCTGCTGCCAGCTCGGGCAGGGTCTGGGGCTGTGGTTGTCGCTGTCGGAGGCGTCGGTCCAACTCGTTCCATAGATGCTCAGTTGGGTTCAAATCCGGTGATATCGATGGCCAAGGAAGGACATTAATGTTGTTGTTCTGTAGGAAAGCCTGTGTGAGGCCTGGCGTTGTCATGTTGGAACACTGCGTTGGCGTTGGCCATAACTGGAACGATGTGTGGCCGGAGGATCTGGTCAATGTAGCCCTGTGCATTCAGGTTGCCCTGCACGTGGACCAGGTCAGTTCTGCCAGTGTGTGAGATGGCTGCCCACACCATGACACTACCCCCGCCGAATCTGTCCACTTCCTGCACGCAGTTTGCCGCATAACGTTCACCACGACGCCTATACACGCGACATCTTCCATTATGACGTCGGAGCAGAAATCGGGACTCGTCACTGAACCACACCTGTCTCCATCGCAGTTGAGGCCAATGTCGATGAATCTGGCACCACTGCAGTCGGAGTCGACGGTGTTGTGGTGTTAAGATGACACCTCGAACTGGACGTCTGGCACGAATTCCTACCTCACGTAGGCGGTTCCGTACGGTCTGGTCGGATATCCTGCGCAAACCTGGTATTGCTGCGGCTGTGGAAGTGGCAGTAGTCAATCGTTCCCGAAGGTGGCGTATCCGGATGTAGCGGTCCTGCCCGGGGGTAGTGACCCGTGGTCGACCGGATCTAGGGAGGTCACGTGTTGATCCATGTTGCAGGTAACGGTCCCACAGTCTGGAGATGGTGCTTGGGGACACATGGAATGCCCTGGCAACGGCCGTTCTGGATTCGCCTGCGTCTAGTCGGCCGATGGCATTGTTTCTCTGCGGTTCACTGAGACGTGGCATGTCCTGGATTGTCAACTGTCGGCCAGATACAGAGGCCAGGCAAGCGAACACCCTGCACTTTTATACTGTCGGTGTTCATGTTGCACGTGCAGACAACGCACGTGCAGTGGTGACATGGTTTGCACGTGGCTGCATTTTTACGAATATTCACATTTTGGAACTTTATTGTACAGTAGCTGCGTTTTATCGAATGTAACCGTGGGAATTGTTTGGGACATGCAATGACCTTATATTCACAAAGCATGAACCGGTATGAAACATAAAATCGGAGTTATAACCCATTTGTACCCTTTTGCGTTTCTTTTTTTGAAGAGTATATATAAAATCAAGTTAAGTATATCTTAAAATTGTCTATAGAAGTCAGAGTGTTTTAAAAACTTTACAAGTAACACTGGATGGAATTTAAACGTTTCCTATACTGATTTTAAGCATAGTATCAACAACTTTATCTTTTCGACTTGGCAACATGATTGGGACGGTGCGCTTGCGAACAAGCTTCATGGTATCAAGCAGCTAGTCTTGGGAGAGTGGTAGTCCTATAGGCAGTGCAGGAAGGCAGTGCAGGAAGGATGAAATAGTCTTGTATTGTGCTCGCATCAGTCATACTTACTTGACGCATTCATTTATTTTGAAGAAAGACCCTCCACCTCATGAACACTGTCAGTGTGCCACATTTTGGTGGAGTGTCCTCATCTCAAAGAAACTCGTAAATATATATTTGGCCAAAGTAATGTGATGGAATGCTTTCGATTCCATCCATAATTTGTTTTACAATTTTTACGCGATACTGACTTTTACTCTAAATTTTAATTTTATATAATTATCTGTGATATTTGTATTTTTGCACAGTTCTTTACACTGTGTTTGTATTTAACTGTTGAATGTTTATATCGATGTTGATCTTCACTATAGATTTACCTTTACCAGTTTGACATCCAACAGCCGGTGTATTTTTGTGCTGGGGTGTCGTTAAACATTAATTCTGACGGTACGCCACATTTTGGTGGAATGTAAGCATCTGAAAGAAATGTGATGGAATCCTTTCGATTCCATCCAGAACTTTTATTACATTTTTTTATGTCATACTGACCGATTTTAAATTTTAATTTTATCTATCTGTGTTGTTTGGATTTTTGCAGTTCTTCACACTATTTTAATTTAACTGTTGAATTTTTATATTGATGTGGTTAATTATTTAATGTTTACATTTACCATAGTTTGACACCCAATAGCCGATGTACTTTTCGTGCTGGGGTGTGGTTAAACATTTATTCATTCATTCCTTACACTGTGGTTTTACATAATTATATCAATAATATTTTCATATACCTACCTTTTATGACCCCCAATAGCCGATGTGTATTTTTTGTGCTGGGGTGTCGTTATTCATTCCCGGTAGTCTTTCGTCAGTTTAATATCCCCCACAGGAGATTAACATCGTATTGTCGGCATCGGAATCCAAAGTAAACACCATTGTTCATCCACACTGTCTGTAAGAGAGATGTTGGATTGCCTAAAAGAAAAATAACTTTAAATGGTAAAATCTAAATTGTTTCATCCCATAATTTATAGTCGTATTTTAATTTTGTAACATTCAATGTGTATTTTTTGTGCTGGGGTGTCGTGAAACATTCATTCATTGATGAGTTATTTTGCTTTCAGAGGGTTTTTTTTTATTTTTAAACTATGGGCGCATCAAATGCTTGAAATGCACCGGTTTATTGAGAATAAGTGTATAGTCCGTCCCATCCTCCAACAAAAATGTTTGTTTTTTTTGTAAATAATTTCAGTTCAGTGTGACATTTAAAAAAAAAAAAAAAATCAGTTTTGTGTGAAAACCCCCCCACCTATCTTTATGTCCTATTTAAAAAACTATCGGCTCAGAAATAAATAACTTGTAGTAAATATCGTAGCATAAAAATAGGCGTTCTCCGTGGGACAGACATTTGGACAGTTATAACGCTCACTGTAACTCCAAATGTCCGTCTAGCTCTCTTACCGTCAGAGAACTCTGGCTATACAAGCTATATACACTGGTTTTACATAATTTGTATTCTTAATGTATTTTCGTATACATACCTCATCTGATACTTAATAGCCGATGTGTATTTGTTGTGCCAGGGTGAGTTATTCATTTATTCACTCATGTATTCATTCCATAGCCATATACCAATGTCTTTGTGTTGTTTCTTAATCTTCTAAACCATGAAAGTAAAATACAACTGTAGTCCTTCTCATAGGGAATTTGCTACACGATATTTATTTCTGAGCAGATTGTTTTCTGAATTGCACACACAAATACATGTAGATCGATTGTTGGTTGTTTATTGTTGTTGTCAAAGAAAACGGTAAATATTTTTAAAAGATAAAAAAATGTAAGAGTCAACGAACTATAGTTGTAATAAAGTCGACTACCGTGATACAACACATTGCTTCCTGGTCCCTTGTGCTAGTACTACCACTGACCCTGTCAGAAGGTGCAAACTACATTTGCAAACAATACTAGGAACGGCGTCGGGTGGGGGTTAATACAGTTGTTTACTTATTTTCCTCCTATGCCGTTGTGCAACGGCCCGAGTATAAATAGTCTTGTCTTGTCAATTGAAAGCGGAGGACACAAACAACAAACCCAATACCTCTGAATCTGCGCCTCCCACTTCATAATGTACAAAGACAGAATATTAATTAATAATTTTACAAAAGGAAGTTTTTGTACAAATTAAAACCGTTTAATTTCCTCGATTTGTATATAAAAGGATCGAAAGCCAGCGAGACTTCATCGGAAATAAGTATCATTTGCAAGTGACTTGACAGATAGAATCACAATGGATTTCGTCAAAATTGTAACTATCCTAATCAGTAAGTACTGTTGTACTTCGTTAAATTACTTGCAGTTGTATTTTTCATTTACTTGTAATTACATTTTGTCATACTAATAGGATAATTGCCTTAGTCGTGGTTTTTCCAGTTTTGAGAAAAATTAATAAACAACAAATCTGAGAAGAAAGACATCTAGTCGGAATTTTTTGCACGTAGTAATGAAATGAAAAGTAATTTAAAATACAACTGTTACAATCAGTTTTATTTATTAATAAAACAGTAGTGTATGACTAGGCAAAAACAATTTCCAAAACGTTATGACGAGCATTTTTATTCAGTATGTCCACACAAAATATATGTCTACAGATTAGGCACCCTGTCAAAAATAAGCATGCGTAAAAGGAGGCATGGTAGATTTAAAGGCTTCCAGGTCATTGAACTTTCTTAGTTTCATGGGTTGACGAATACGGAAAACTTTAATCCATTCAAAATGTTCATTTGGGATTTGAATCCGGGAACGGGATTTAGCTGTTTGTGGTGCTCGCGTCGCAGGATCGAACCACCTCGGTGGATCAATTCAACTGATTGGGGGTTTTCTGGTTCCAACCACTGCATCCCAACTGGTCAAAGGCCGTAGCGTGTGCTTTCTTGTCTGTTGGAACGTGCCTATAAAATATTCCTTCCTGCATTTGGAAAAATGTAGCATGTTTCCTCTGATGACTACTTGCCAGAATTACCAAATATCTGACATCCAAAAGCCGATGATTAATTAATCAATGTGCTCTAGTGCTGTCGTTAAACAAAACAAACTTCTTGGGATTTGAATCATTTTGGTAAAAGCTTCCTAGCGTGTCTCATCACACACAAAAAAAACATTTTAAAATTAATCTGCTCAGAAGTTTGGTGTTCTACGGCTCTAACATCATGCACAGTGCTTTCTTTTCAGGTCTGTAAAGTTTGTTTTCTTTAATAACATCTCTAAAGCTATTGGATGTCAAACACTCGCTTTCTTCCTGGAAGCCATCTTGGATAAAAGTCACACGACTCAGATAGGCATAACAGCAACAGTGCATTTAATTGGTAAAATATATGGATACTGACTTAAGTACTTATGCTGTAACAAGCTCTTATTAATGGAGGGGAGATAATGCATTAAACTCGTTTTTTCCAAAAAAAATTGCTTAGGTAATTGCTGTATTAGTCGGACGATTTGTGAAGTATAATTTTCTACGTAAAGTTACAGGAACAAATTACCAGGGTCCTGAGAGGCGAGGCCCAAAAGGTTGAAAATAAAGCACATTTTTTAAATCATCTGCTATAACCGAATTGTATTGAACATATGGTTTATGTAATTTGTTAATGTTGTGTTCCCAGATAGTGGAGTTTAAGGGTTACATTTATACTGCTATTTTTTAGACTTTACTATCAATTCCAAACAAATTTTGTTGGAAGCTTCCTTGGCACATTTAAAACCAATTTTAACAAAATCATCTTCTCTTAATTCAGAAAATACTATAAGGGGGGGGGGGTGTTGAACATTTAAGAGCCATTTTGCGTACGGCGGGGGGTGGGGTGGGGGGTGTTATTAGGGTAAAATTAAAATATATATATATAGTTAATTTGATTATTTACTGACGTTCTAGATCGTCGGCGCCTGTTTTGTTCGCCATACTAACCCTTTGCGTCATTCCACTGCATGACCTTTGTGTCATTTGACGCACCGCCGATATTTTTGAGGCCCTTGGTGTACCTTGGGAGGCATTGGATGAATAACACTACAAATTTTCTCATTGATCTAGGCAGTCCTATTGTTTATCAATATTTTGTTGTCATGTGCCCCAAAAAGTTGTACCTACTGGTACTAAGTTCCGACTTTTAGGTTTATAGTTCCGAGTTAGTTCCAGTTTTATAGTTTTGTGATTAAATCATTAAACATGATTTGAATTTTTTTGTAATTAAAACAGAGCAGACGTTCCGGTTTATAATACATTTAGAAACATTTTATTCATCGCCAAGCGTTGTTTAATACATTTGTACAATGAGCAGTATTCATTAATTATAGTATACCATGATGACATCGACGGTGGCATTGTCTACATTTACTGGTACTGACTGACGATATTTTGCGTATGTACGCAAGGGGGGGTATGGGCACTGGCGTACGCATGCGTACGGGGGGGGGGGGGGGGGGGGGGGTGCAATAAATCGGAAAATTGTGCGTACGTACTAAATGGATGACCCCTAGCCGAATATAGCCATTTACATATAAAGATCAATAGATTGTTTATCTAATTTGTGAATGTCATTAAAATGGACACCCCAGGGGACATGGGCCCGGAAGAAGAGGAAAAAACACACAAAACACTGACTCTTACCCTCCAAGAAAATGGATGTCATGTACTCCAGGGGCCTCTTGGTTTTTGTTTCTTTTTTACATGTAAATATAACTAATTGTTTTTAGTTTCAGCATCTTTAATTGCTGGAGCTAAAGCCCACTGCCATGATAAAAAGAAGTAGACCGTCTTTAACATCCGGCTGAGTGGAGGAGAGAACATGTATTATAAGCAGTAAGTAACGGGGTTTTTTAGGTTTTATATTTCAATTTCTCGAAAATACTAATACTAATCATACCACCCATACGACAACTGTCTGGTCCTTTAAATCGTGCCGTGTCACCGCAATATTTTATTTTATTTTTGAAATTTTATACTAATTAGCTAACTGACAACCAATATCCAATGTTTTTTGGGGGGTGGGGGTTGTGCTGTGGTGCTACAATATCCGATGTATTTTGTTTTTTTCGGGGGGGGGGGGGGGGGGTTGTGGTGTCGTTACACATTCATTATAACACAAAATTGATGTTCCAAAAAGCTTGTTTTTATGACTTTCTGCGTATATTTTATAGACTAAATGTTGATAAACTATTTCAGGAAATGGAAACAACTGGCTGACGTAACTACAATATAAAACCGACGATATTTCAGCAACTGATTCTTACATTTGTATTTTGAAATAAATTCGTATCAGGTATAATGTTTGTTGCTGGGTTTGTTTGTTTTTTGGTTTTTTCTTTTCCTCTTTTGTTTTGGTTTGGGGGGTTTTGTGTGTGTTGTTTTTTCCAATTGCACTGAACCAAGTACGAAACTTGAAAGTCAACATAAAGTGATTTGTATTAATTTTATCATGAGGGATAAACGACAAAAGTGTTACCCACTATCAAGACTGTATTTGCGCATTGCAGAGTCGAATAGTCATTTGGTAAAACAGTTGCCGATTCCATTTCCCCAGATCGTTTATTGGGTAATGTATCCGCCCGGCACCACTCCGAGAGCTACCACTTCCAAATTAATTTACATCAAAACTAACACAGTACACAGCTCTTTGTAATAACTATAGCTGTGATGACATGAACCCATGAATCACTGTCAAAGCGATGATGATATCAGGTGTTCGCGAAAGATGAGCATATCCTGCCCTACCGGTGGTACCCGTCATGGGTACTGCCACCACAGCTGTCAAAACTTGTCACTTAAAAGCAGTCAAACAAATGTGCAAAAATTTCATCAGAGTTGGACAAAGTATGCACAAGCTTGAAATATGGAGTAGCACCAGCCATCATTTTGCTTAGTGAAGCATCGTATTTAGTAGATACAAGCGATTCATGGTGGTAAAAAGAAAGAAATGTTTTATTTAACGACGCATTCAACACGTTGTATTTACGGTTATATGGCGTGAGACATATGGTTAAGGACCACACAGATATTGGGAGAGGAAACCCGCTGTCGCCACTCCATTGGTTACTCTTTTCGATTAGCAGCAACGGATCTTTTATATGCACCATCCCACAGACAGGGTAGTATATATCACGGCCTTTGTTATACCAGTCATGGTGCACTTGCTGGAACGAGAAATAGCCCAATGGGCCCACCGACGGGGATCGATCCCAGACCGACCGCGCATCAAGCGAGCGCTTTACCATTGGGCTATGTCCCGCCCCTTCATGGTAGTAGTCGCAACCGTGTCAAAACTCGTCCTACTCTGCTGCCTGTCTATGGTCTATCAACTCTCCTTCATACTTACCTTGATGTCTGTATTGTATTATTTTCTCCTGAGCTCCTTACACTGTGGTGTTATATATATTTATAAATAATATTTTCATATACGTACAATTTGTAGCTAATGTGTTTTTTTGTTGTTGTTCTTTTGTTTGTTTTTTGTTTTTTATGCTGGGGTGTCGTTAAACATATTTTAAATAGGGCATGATAGATAGCCTCCTGTCAAATGTAACACCCTCTACAACAGGATTTTTGTCCAGAAACAGCTGTGGATCTAAACTGACCTCTTTTCTTGGAAATATGCATATACAGACTATCTGATTTTCAGAATCTAAAGCTATTGTCATTGCCATTGTTGAAGTTTATTCAAACAATTCTGAAACTGATGTTCAACGATAATCATACTGGACGATCTGTAGCAAACCCGAAAATCATCGATATATAACGAGCAGTTAACACCTGGGCCCGGTTGTTCGAAACCTGGGTCCCGGTCAGCGCTAACCCTGGGTTAAAGTTAAAGCAGCTCTGACCTACTCTAACCTACTGGTAAATGTTTAATCAGTGATTAAAATGGTGAATTTCATTCCGTTTGGGCATTTACCGGCAGATCAAAATAACCGAAAACCACGAACATGTAGACATCACAAAGTTGATGTAGATAATGTTACTGACATCGAATGCAAGGCGCGTTTTAGGTTTAGTAAAGAAATGATTGAATATGTAACAGACATAATACAAGCTGCTTTAACAAGAAAACGTGTCGTAGCCATGCATTTCACCACAGGTGCAGGTGTTGATAGCGTTACGGTATTTTGCCTGTGGCAGTTACCTTCAAGTTGTTGGCGACACATTCGGCCTTGATAAATCCACCGTCTCTAGAACTGTTAGCAATATTTCATGTGCGCTATTTGAACTGTGAAATGAGTACATCCAGTGGCAAGTAAGTGACCAGCACCTTGCCGTGGAGAAGAAGAGATTTTTTTTTTTTTTTAAAGCGGCGGTTTCCCCGTTGTCATTGGTGCGTAGATGGGAAAATGTTTCGTGTCCAGGCACCATGTGGAAATGAACCGTCCTTCGTCAACAGGAAAGGGAACCATTCTCTTAATGTGCAGGCCATATGCGACCACGAAGGTAAAGGCTATTATACACTTGTTGTTGTTGTTTATTTATTTATTTTAATTGCAGTGCATATCACATGTTGTAACAACTGCCAAAAGAAAGACAATTCTAACTATGTCATCAATGTATTCCCCTTGATGACACAACTTTGAGAAGAGGCCCATGAAAGGAAACGTCTGAATTATTCATCACTGAATGTATAAAGATAATTGTATGGGGTGTGGCTGGGAATGGGGGTGTTGTAGCTCCCTCACTGCTGGGTATTTACAAATAAGTTTCTATTAATAATAAACTCTCAGTCCAATGAGGAATAAATATTAATAGGAGAGTAATTTGTCACAAACATTATTTATGGAATTTTCAATAAAGCATTTACTTCTTACAATGGCCATGGGAATGGATCATAACTTCAACATACATAGTTAAAAATATACAAATAATAATTATTAGATGGCCCCTTTTTAGATGTGTGAACAAATAATAATAAAAATAAAAATAATAAATAAAAAAACCACCCATCATTGTTATTAGCTGTGTAACTAAGAGAGAAAAGGTGGGTGGGGTTTTTGTTTAACAACGCCACTAGAGCATATTGAGAGAGACAGACAGAGATGTATATTTTTATTTTTTAACAGGCAGATTTGCAACAGTTGCCAAATGGTCAGGATCTACTCATGATAGCATGTGTTCAGAACGTACTTAGAGTAGGTAATAATGTGCAATGCTATCTGACAAACAACCATATTTAAGTTTCATTATATTCAGTGTAATATTGTAATAATAGTTTTATTTTCATAATAATATGCCAATATTTTAAACTTTCAATCAAATTTAAGATACATACAAATTTTACATATGGAAAAAATTGTTTCAAAATATTAGTAGTGACTTATTAAAGCTAATACCATAATGGAAATGGGTTTGTTTTTGGGGTATTTTTTTTGTTAACTCATTTATATTTAAAACAAACTGATGGATATTTAATTCATGTTCACATGAGTAGTACCAAGGCCTGTATGGGGTCATGACGCCTGTATGGGGTCATGACCTACTTTCCGTGACCTTGATGACGTCACGTGATCTCGTCCTACTGACCCGGCATTGACCTACTTAGACTGACCTTGACCTACTTAGACTGGCCTACTGACCCGACCCTGACCTACTTACACCGGCCCCCTGACCTACTTACACCGGCCCCCTGACCTACTTAGAGTGGCACGAAAGAGTATAAAAAGGCTAGATACGGTTTCATTGTCATTCGCTCGCCGAAAACGATCAGATCTACGTTCAATCCAGAGATGGCCTGTTCCACAAGTGATGAAGCGAGATGTGTCTAGAACTTGGAACTAACGTCTACGTGGTGGCCAAGTTATGGAAAGGGGACACTGCTATTCACATAAGGAAATTTGACAGTGACAATGGGAAAACTTTCCCCACCAAGCGAGGTATTGTCCTTAGTCTTAAACAGTGGATCGAACTGTGTGGATGTAAAAGCCAAATTGACGAAACAATTTCAGCATTAAACCAGGGGAAAGACGACAAATTGTTCAGACACCTTGGTGCCAACGTCCCAAGTCAGCGTCGACAAGAACTTTGCTAGGGTGGACCTGCGTCAGTGGTGGTGGTGTGATGAAACTAAATCCGCGAAACCTTCGAAGAAGGGAATATTCCTTTCTCTACAACAATGGGAGAAACTGAAAGGCTGTTTCACAGTCATGTGTGACTTTGTACCAGAGCTGAACTCGATTGTGCCCTGCGCCATGCAAGACGACCATCAAAACCAGATGGGATTTCTTCAGTGTAACTTCTGCAACCCTAACGAGTGTCACCATTGGTGAACGAGTTTTGTTTTGGATGAACTCGAAGGTATAAAAGAATGGATTTATGGTTTACACTTCATTTGCTTTGTGACTGTGCTAGAGAACAGACGTGTTTTATGATTCTGACATTCTTGTGTCTTGTTGTACTCTATCTGGAACGAAGAAGATGGCATCGGGATATTCAAGCAGTCTTAGTAGCAGCAGCAGTAGCGACGAGGACGACGTCTTGGTCTGCAAATGTTCAGAAAGACATACAATCAAAAGAGTGGCTACCAAACTAGAAGAAGAACATTTCATGGATCAAACGGATGCTGCCTGTGACACTATGGATGAAAATGGTGAAATCAAAGAAGCCGTGAATCAAACAGATGCCGCCCGTGACACAAACGCTGCCTGGGATGATGAAGACTGCTGTTCGAGACATTACCTGTTCTGCCATCGCCCCGAAATGCGCCACGTCTACACGCGGATGCAGACATTTGGGTGGTGGCCCATACAGTTACGCCA
Organism: Gigantopelta aegis; assembly: GCF_016097555.1. NCBI lineage: Eukaryota > Metazoa > Mollusca > Gastropoda > Neomphalida > Peltospiridae > Gigantopelta > Gigantopelta aegis. The sequence continues at coordinate 46,960,202 of NC_054707.1, read as the reverse complement.
GAAACCGAGGGAGCTCGCCAAGGCCGGTTTCTTCTACACAGGGGATCACGATGCCGTCGTCTGTTGTGGACTACGTGCCTACCGATGGCAGAGAATGGACGACCCAGTGATGGAACATTACAGACTGTCCCCGAGATGTCCCCATGTGAATAACGTGTTCAGACATTAACAGTTTCAAACACGTGTGAGACACTTGAATGTTTTTGACATAACTGTATGTTTTGTCATATATTTTATGTACTACATGTTTGTTGTTTAGTAATAAAATTTTGCGTTGTATCCTTCCGTTTTTTATAAATAGCAAGACTTTGTGACATGTATGTCAGTTTGAGAACCATGTATCGGTGGGAAAGAGACCTAGAGTCAGATCTTTCTACTACGATGTAAAACATCCTGGGAATTATGCAGGTCCTAGTAAACTGTCTATCAAGCTGTTAAAGGAGAGGGTAAATTTAAAATTCCTACTGACACGTATTTAAATCATGGTTGAAAGGTCAAG